>NC_142532.1:7669878-7699878 GCF_964205215.1 Stylophora pistillata
CGTCATATAAGGAACCGCTCGACCAATCAGATTGCTGGAAACTCTTTGCTCAGTTCTGAAATTATACTAATCCTTATGAATCCTAGGCTACACTGACGGAATAAGCCAAAAGGTTATCTTGTTAACAATATCAAATAGAGGATGAAAAACTTGCATTTGCTCCATATAGTTTGTAGTCCACACCAACGGATACACTTGTCAGCGACACAGCAATGAAACCAACCAAAATACCGATGATGACCACACCCGCCAATGTCCAAATTATAGCCACGATCCTGCCCACGTTTGATAAGGGAGTGCGATCTCCATAACTATAAATGATACAACAAAGAGTTACTTTTACTCCATTCACTTCCGGAAGATTAGCAGGCTCAAAGAGCTCGCATAAGTACGTGGAAAAACGTGATTTTACTGAAGCTTCAGATCAGCGGAGGATCCAGGTTTTTTTCGATAGAGGGGGGTTCCAGACTGTTATTCAGAAAACATAGATTTTTTTTTAAGACAAATAAATATTGTATAATTTATACTGTTTGGTAACATGCGACCCTGTCGCTGCAAGAGGTGAAAAACCCGTTGGGTCTGATGGGAAGGGGGATTCCGGAACCCCTGGACACTCTCCTGGTGCGCCTCTGCAGGATACACAAAAATAGAGCTTAGAGCAGGAAGGGAGGGTAAAGCTATCGAAAGAAAAATGATAAGTAACCTTCACTTGGACCCTGACCATGATCTGACCTGAGAGAAAGTTTACCCAGGCGCGAAATGGAGTGAACCCAAAAAAAAGGAAGACGTAAGTTTTGAACATATTCTCAGGGCGATTCCACCATATTTGTTTTTAGATCACCCTCATTTGTCGGAAATGGTAAGAGGATCCTGAAATAACCAATACTGTTTCATTATTTTTTCTCACGTCCTGAGTATACTATGCGGTGTCTATGCTGTTCGTTCTGTACAAAAGCAATCAAGCAACTTCCCCAGCGACCAGAAACGTTGTGTCTAAAAACAACTTCAGCCTATGAGGCATAGCAGTCTCTTAGCTGTCCCCCCTTCTTCACTATACTATCCTACAAGAATAAATGTATATATAAGGTATAAAAATACTTTCCGCACTTTTCGACGATACATACCCTACAGTTGTCATGGAAACGTACGCCCACCAAAATCCTTCCCAAATTCCGGAGAAGAACGAGCGAGGAAAGTGTTCGGTGTTCTGTGCCTGATCCTGAAAATAAAGAATGCTCTTTATAAATGAAATGAAAAAGCTTAAACAACCGTTCGAACTTCTTCTCATGTTGTGTCTTGTTCTTTTGTATAGTTCTTAGTAAAACCTGGTAGGAAAGTTACGCTAACAAGGAAGCATAATAACTAAGACCGTACTTTTGTTTCGAGGAAAATAGTTTTGAAATACTTTTTCAAACTCTGTTCGAAATTAAAAATGCCTCCCGCAGTAGGGCAGAGGTGACTAACGTGAAAACGGGAAACCTATGTTATCATATAGATCGAGAAATTATTCGCGTTGAGGCCTATATTAATGTAGATCTTAGTGATTTCCGAAAAACCATCACTGTTCTAGTTTTCATGGCGTGACGAATTTTTATGGGGAGTAAGGAGTGTATTGTAGCTACTTGCTAAAAATATTCAAAATCAGACAAGACCTTTGGACCGAAGTCCACGTTAATGCTTTGAAGAAGTGAGCTAAAATCAACAGAATGCACTTCAACTGGGTATCGTAAAACATAAACGCACACACGGTAATTACCACAGGTAATCAGAAAAAACAAGGAACCAATGAGGGTTTTAAGTAAACATATTTTAAAAGCACCCTTGAGTGCGGATAAAAGCGCGCGAAAACGCCGGTAACCGTGGCCCGATTGGTTTTAGATGTGCTTATGATTGACTGAGCGGGGTGGGGAGGGAAGCACGAAGTGAGTTTCAAAGATTAATGTTATGAGTAACACAAATCAAAAGGCAAAACGAAGCGCGATCGATGCAATTCAGACTTTTTCACCAATTAACTATAAATCGGTCTGTTACCTTTTGACAACATTTAGTCTAAACTTAAAACCCATTTATTTAGGCAGTTGTAGTTTTTCTCTCATTGATTTTTCCTTAGTTTTTTTAATTCACTTTAATTCTTAATTGATTACATTTTTCTATCACTATCATTGTAAAGCGCTGCTAGATCTTTGAGAAGCGTTGCGCTATATAAGCTATGTATTGTATTGTATTTTATTACACGACTTGGGCAGTCAGAGGGCCAATAACTAAAATCAACCAATCAAAATGCTCTATTGCCGGTAAATATTCTCTCAGTATTGGACCGGGCGCTGTCCCGAATGGTCCTGAATGATACCGCACTTGTGTCCCTTTGAACTTCAGTCGTATAATAAATCTCTTATTAACCAAGCTTGCTCGGGACCGTACTGGAAGAATATCAGCCCTCGGTCTTTTTTATACGGACCTCGCTGCGCTCGGTCCGTACTGTCAAGACCTCGGGCCGATATTCTCCCAGTACGACCCTCGCGCTTGGTTAATAAGATATATGTATTGTATTGTATTGTATTGTTACCTACCAGAGCCCACATCATAAATCCAAAGATATAAGCCAGTAAGATCCCCAGTAGAGCCAACGGCCAGCAGGCGAAAACAGCATGTACCAGAGATGTAGGAGTCTTGTTACCATAATTGGTATTTATTACGTAAGCAATCCCGGGGGATTCCACTATCCCCGTGTAGCCAAACTCATGTCTGAAGTTGTCCTGTAACTTGTATCCGTACACAGGGAAAGTCAAGTCAGTTGCGTGGAGTATGTTCAACCTCAGAGCTTCTTCCGTGTGTTGCAAAGCACGTTCTTCTTGTCCGTTGAATTCAAAGTCGACGTAAGACTCTCCGTGAGTCTTGCAGGTCTGGCAGCAGGTGACTGCCATGTCGTCTACAAAGCGTGGCAGAAGGCCTCCTGGTCGTTGCGTCGTTGATTTTGACGGGGTAACATAAGGATCAAGTACCATCCAGTTCGTTGTTAGACGCTCCCTGCATCGGCAAGTTTCTGAGAAAAGAGACGCTTTGATATGTCTTACACGTATCTGTCTTCAGCTTGTCTTAAACTTGACTTTTCTTCTGGTTAAAATAGGGTGTTATTGTTCCAGTTTCCTTGGGACTCGGAAAAGAGGCATCTAAGTTCAGTGATCCGTATTTACTGCGCCTATTGTAGTAGCATAAGGCGAGTAATAGTCCAATTTCCACCGCATAAAGCGGTTATTAGTTGAATTTCCACGGTACAAAGCGGTTATTAACCCATTCCCATAGCATAGAGCGTCTAAGAGTGCCATCAACGTTACTATTACTCCTCCGATGATAGTCCCTCCCAGTCCAAATAAGAGATAACCCTGATTTCTTCACCATTTATGAGAGCTAAATCCCAACATTAGATCGGGAGAGCTTGGGCCTAATTTACCAGATTAAAACATGAAGAAGAAATACCGTTGATATCAATTAAACATAATTTACCTGCAAAAAGGACTTCACTGGGCCCATCCCCTTTGACTGTTAGTCCAGTTATCTCGATAAGATAGACAGTGAAGCTCTCCAGCCCTGTGAGCGTGGTGGATACAGTTCCTGGGGGAAGGATCACTTCCCTAGGGGTTTCCTCGTAAGGGTATTCCCCCATTTCTATCGCCTCGTAACGTATCCTGTATCCAGTGAGAATTCCGTTGAGTAAGTGATTTGGAATGTGTGTCCAACTGAGTGGGATTGTATTAGTAGTCCATGTACTGACAGCTCTTACGTTAAGGGGTGCAACATCAGGAACTGTAAATCAGAAAAGAGGCAGATCTCGGTGTAAGCATATTTGAAAATTTCAGTCTTCCTCCCCACTAGATTGAAATCTTATAAATCCTAAAACGCTAATTCTATTTGAAGATCAACTTATATATACTGATTCCTGTCAGATTTCTGACAGCCGCCTGATGATTGCTTCCCATGAAGCATGAAACTCAGAGTAGCGAATAAATGACCGAATAACCAACTCTTGGATTATAATTCATCGCTCCAGTTCAGCTATTGAGCACTTTTAAGTTGATGAGGATTTCAACCCATTCCTATATATATATATATTTATTAAAAACTGGATCATTGGATAATGCAATTCAAGACTTTTTATTGGCTTAGCCATTATGGTATATCAGCCAATATACCATAATCTACAAATATGGTAAGCGTACGCGTCAGCTTAAAATCAAAAGGGAGCTAAAAAATCCAGTTTCTTCTTACAAAATAATAATTTCTTGGGGGCGTTTTTAATAAAACAATTATTCCACTCGCGCTTGTTGGATATGAGATGATTATAGCCAACGAGGCGCGTAGCGCCGAGTTGGCTATCTATCATCTCATCTCCAACGCGCGCTCGTGGTATAATTGTTAAATATATATAAGCGAAATAGGCAACGTAGGATCCATGACAGTGCTCGACAATGAAGGAGCGATTACAGTAGCAAATGGACTACGTGATCACGTAGACTATGTGATCACGTTGCTGAGTTAGAGTTAACCGCCACGATGCCTCAGTGTGTATGGAGTTTAACTGATGAGTGGATCAACTTTTGTTGGTCTACGAAACAGGCTGTATTAAAATCCATATGTGCGTCACTTGAGTAGTCCATTTGCTACTATATATATATATTCCTATATATTCCTATATACATATATTCTATGAAACAATTGCAAGAGCTTCCTGTGTATTTAATTATATTCACATCACTACTTGAATAACCACTGTTAGTTGCCACACTTAATTGATTTGCTTCGATGCAATTGTCCATTTCGCAACAAAGAAACAAATTAGCTTGGTATGGAATGAACTCAGAATCCTTCGTAGTAAAATCGGATTTACCTTGGGCATTATTGAATTTTCTCCTTTATCATAACCGCCTTCAAACGCAGGTAACCACAAGTTACCAATTCGCAGATGGTTTTATTGCTGCTACCGAGGGTAGTTCGACACCTTTTTGTATCGACCAATAAAATGTAAGAGCGAATTAAGGGATGACTGAGCGAGAACATTTTATCACCTCCATCAAGCGGGACAAGCAAAGTTGCAGCGGGTGGGGTGGGTACTCAATAAAAGAAAACGGTCTCACAGCTTGAACTACAATCCTACGGCCTGTATTCAGACCTTAATATTTATCACAAGACGTACCATCTTGATCTGTCATGATAGCTGTGCTAGTTGGTACACCATCCCCTTTACTTGTGTACGCCAAAACGGTTATGTTGTACAATGTGAACTTCTTTAGTCCCGTGATACTTAGCGAGCGTTCAAAAGGTGGTATGTCTTCTGTCACAACGGGAGCGTTTTGCTGTGGTTCTGTGTAATTAATTTTGTATCCTCTGATTATCCCATTTTTGTAACCATTGGGCACTTCATTCCAGCTTACATGAATGGATGTTGAATGAGGTGTCCCGACCACCACGTCCACTGGTGCTCGGCCAGGTGCTGCATTTAAAATGTTAAGTACAAATAAGAAGAAGAAGAAGAAGAAAACAAAAAACAGGATCAATGTGCGACTATCCATGACAAACTGCAAACAAGAAGTAGCAGAATTACCTGGTTCAAGTCAAGTGTCACTACCTGATTTTAAATCTTTAAAGAGATGAAGATGAAGTATCTTCATAGAGCTTTACGATTAGTTTATACTCGCATAAAAAGTAGAATTACAAAGCAACCAAAGAAATATTGCCTGTGCTAACTGAGTAGAGAGGTACAGCTTATCAATACATCAAATGGGTAAGCGGAACATTAACTTGCGAGTTCTTTATGGATGCTTTCCCCGCTAGTGACAAGTTTCCTGCAGAAACTCACTTGATCAGCATCTTTGCTGATATTCTGGAGTGTCACAGAAAATAGGCTTTTTTAGGAAGCAGAGATTCTCTTTGCCTCGTGCCAGTCTCAAATACATTGCAATGCTTCTTGGCTTGAAAAAAAAGGTTTGACCGAGTCTTGAAAACTACATTTACTTACTGTCTTCGTCTGTCGAAATATTAACTTTCTCGCTGCTCACTCCGTCTTTGTTCGTTCTTGCCACAACGTACACAGAGTAGTTTGTGAACTTGTATAGATCAACCAACTCCACTTCTAAAGTGTTGCGGTCTACTGTCACATTTCTTAGAGATCGTATAAAGTAGGTTTCTTTTTCGATGTAATACACGCGGTAAGCCCTCAAAATGCCTCTTAGACCCTGCGTGCTTATTGGCTGCCACGTGACACGAAGACTTGTTGAGCTTGTGTTAAACGCGGTGACGTTTGATGGAGCAACACGCGGAGCTGCAATTGAAATTAATCACATTCACCATGCTTCTTCTAGCCTGTTTTTGCTATTCAACGGGAAGTAACCTGGTCAATTTGGCTCCAATCGTCAACGAGTTTTCTGAGCCCAGTTGTCAGAGCAGATCTAACAGTTGAGGTTAAAATTCCTCAATCCTTAATCAACACGCATATTCTCCAAACTGGGATATGTATACATATATATGCATTCGCTTTACATTCCCTAAGGTCCTCGTAAGGAGAATTGCTTTAACAATCAACAGCTACTTTAGTGATTGTTTCGTCTATTCTCGTAACTTTAATGTGTGATTTAGGGGTGATACTGTATGGAGAAATAAGATGATATGATAGCATCGACAAGAATCAGTTGATCGATCAATCGATCAATCAATCCAACAGCCAGTCAGTCAGTAAGTCGATGAGTCACCCTTTCAGACAATCAGTCAATGAGTGAGACAGTGATTCAGTGGGTCAGTGAGTTAGAGATTCAGCTTGGGATCCAGTCAGTCAGTCAATCTGTAAGACAGTGGACTAATCAATCAGACAAACGTAGCACAACAACCTAATCAGTGATCAAATAAAATAGATTTGGAAGCTTAACCAACAAGCGTAGGAAACAAATCCTGTCAAGTCTCCGCCATCATGTGTTGTTTTTCTTGGTGTGAATTATTCGTTTTGCCGTCAATGTGGCCAGGAAAATGTCAGAAACAACAGCAATAACAAAAGTACCACGTGAGTTATGATATTCTTACTATTTACGATTTATTTATTCAGTTTACAGAAACTTGCGAGGGATCTGAATGAGAGAGCAAAGTGCAAAGGGCTAGGGAGCATGCGTGTGATTTGGTTTGTTAATGGTGTCCAGCTCTCGTGCTACAATAAAAAAAAAAGGTAGGCAGGGAAAAAAATATCTTGCATTCCTGTAAAATAGAGAGTAGAAAAGTCTGTTGTTACGTACCTTCTTCGTCAGTTATTCCTCGTGCCGTTTCACTCCAGGGACCATTTCCTTTTACATTGAACGCGCGAACCTGGACGCTATAATTTGTCCAGATGTCCAGTCCTCCCAAGATCGTCAGCATATCAGAGCCATAAACACTAACATTTTTGATAAATTCACCAGTGATGTTGCTTATGGAGACCCAGTAACCCAATATGTAGCCATTTCTATCCTCTTCAGCGACTGGAAGCCACTTAACTGTTATCGCTGTCGTGTTAGCAGGAAGAGTTGACAGGTTGACAGGTGCACCTTCTGGGACTAAAATGAAATGAGCAAACGATTCTCACTCCGTTTTCTATCGGCCAGAACTGGCCATTCAGACCGCCTGTTTGTTAATGAAACACGGGGTTATCTCTCAGAAATAAAAAGAAAATCTGGCTCTCCCACCCACGCTATGGCGTGCTAGAAAGGGTACACCGTGGTTCAAAATAATTTTCAGCCGTCTTAGCATCGAAAAACGTGAGACAGTAAAACTTTACCACGCGTCACGCGATTGCGCGAGGAAAAGGATTTTGCTATTTATTTCCCAGGGGTATGAAAGAGGGAGAAAAGCAGAAGATAATAAGAATTTAATTCCTCTCCAGTCCCTCCTTCTACTATCTTTTCGTTTCGTATCCATGAGAAGAGTAATGCTTAATTTCCATCTTTTTCGTATCAAAGCTTTTCAAGGGTTTAAATGAGTGTCATAAAACCAAAACCAAAGTAATCACGACTACCAATAAGAGCAAAGGTTAACGGCATCACTAACCAATGAGAACTCAAAGTGCTAACAGGCAACCTGCTCAAAGCGCGGGAAAACGCCAGTGACTAACCTGGCATTGGTTTTAGTTTTGCATTTTGATTGGTTGAGATGGTGGTGCGAGTTTCCTAGACCAATTACAGAGCGAAGTAAGCCAAAACCAAAGGAACCCAGAGTCACCCTTGATACTCCGGCATTTGAAAACTTCCCTTTGCCTCGAATAAAGTCAACTTACCATCCTCATCTGTCATGCAGAACACAGGATGCGAAATGTTTCCTTCTCCAACGATTGTATATGCTAAGACTCGAATCTCGTAATTCGTGAAGAATTCTAAACCTGTTATTTCTACTTCAAGGAGACGTGCGCACATTGAAATATTTTTTAATTGTTCAAAAGGTTTGTTTGCCTCTCTGTAAAGTATAAGATATCCCAAAACTATGCCATTCGCGTGATCGTCAGGGACAGGAAGCCACGTGACGTTGATGGCAGTGGAACTTGTGTTGAAGGCAGTCACATTCGTTGGTGACCTACTGGGAACTGAACACAATGAGAAGTTTCCCATTTAGTTAAATTAAACTTGATGTATCAAATGTAACAGAGAAGAAATAGATATAAGATTAAAAAAAAACCTTGCCGCCGAAGCAACCGTTTTCTATGAAACAAGACAGTTCTCTCCTCATGCTACTCTACCATACACTTTTTATTAACAAGATCAAACTGTATTACAATCTGAACTACATTAAACTTCGAATGAATAAATCTGAAACTGCATGCACGAATACCACGGGTTAATTATTCCTAGCGACTCAGTTAACATATTGCATAATACATATTATTTTGCGATGAGTTCTCTGTGCGTATTCCACATTCCCCACATGCATATTGTAACAGCGATCAATCTAAAGACTGAGAAGTCAACATAAATTTCTTGGCTTGGTAAGACCACTTAACGAGTCGCGTAATTACACGTAGAAAACATCTCGCTGTAAAGGGAATTTATTTGTTGATATCCGATTACTGGGAGACTTCATTTGAATCATCGTCGTTTGTTATGTGCTATTACGAATCAAGAGAGAATAGTTCCCTAGAGACCATATTATTTTCATCTCCACCCTCAAAATGTGCATATATTAATTTGCAACAACTGATCTTAGGAGAAATCTAGCCACTCTGAAATTGTCTTTAAATGTACTTTAACACTCTCATGTTACAGACAAACGGCCAGGTTAAGGTTCCAAAGAAATATTTAAAATGGCGGAGTCCGTGGTCGAGGTTTTAATTCATTTGAGAGCAATTTTCAAGCGATCAGTTTACTCTTGAGATTTACAAAGCACCATCAGCGTTATAAATTTGTAGATGCTTTTTTACGTGGAAAAGCAAATTATCTGTGGACGTGGGCAAGCGTAAACACCTGTAAAGAACGCAAGACTCTCCCGGTGAAAAATAAACGGGGTAGTTAAGAGCAAAAGTTGCCTCTGGGACTGTCACGCATTGCTTCTCGAGTTTACCATGTTTTTCTTGGGAAAGAAGCGACTGGGAGGGTAGATACCCATCCGAAATAAGAAGCTATTTCATCGATGGTAAACCCTCAGTATTCCGTCAGGTTTCCCTAAAATTCATTAGTGCCCCTTTTTTTTTCTCCGGAATGAAAAATGGTGCATTGGTTTGGCCTTGTTACTGTAAATATAGGCCCCTATTTAAACCAGCTTCAGAGAAAAACTGGGCCAACTTTTCTATAAATCGCAAATAAATAGTAAATAAATAGATCTTACCATCTTGTGCTGTAGTAAGATTCACTTCGTCGCTTGGCACTCCATAGTCAACAGTATATGCCATGACCTGTATTGTGTACGTCGTGTACTTTTTCAATCCACTCAACTCGTAGCTCTGCGAGGAAGGGTCACTGATAGCCCGTCTTTTTCGACCACTTGTGACAGGTATGGAGATGTTTTGACGCGTGACATGCGGAGAATTTGTGACAAAGTAGGTAATGACGTAGGCACGCAGGACACCGTTAATGTGCAGAGGGTCAACTGGTTTCCAGTCTAGTGTCAGAGACGTGGAACTTGGAACCACGCCTGTGACGTTTGAAGGTGGTTCACTTGGAGCTGAAAAGACGAATGGGGAAACTACATTTTTTACTCTATTAACACACGAGATGCAACCATCCGTAATTTTATTTTAAGCTGTTGGGGAGTAAGCTAATGTCTTACGTTTTGGGTGGATCCACAGAGTAGGCATTTCTAGATTATGCTAGCATAATTTTTGGCATAATTTGAGCAAACTGGCATAATTTCTGCCAAGTAGCAATGCTAGCGTAATTTGCGCATTTTGATAATTATCAGATCATTTTTGATGCCATTATTTGATAATTTTTGTCTCTAGTCCCGAGCACGTGGTGACCTTAATCGATATTTAAAGTTTTTGTTAAACTAGTAGCATTTGTAGTTCACTGTGAAGCCCTGAGCCCGGGTCTAACCTGAACCACATGTTTATTTGAAATTCATTGTGGATTTGTTGCGTTTCTTTCCTGTAGACGAACGGCTTCTAGTTAAAAAATATATATTTTGGACTTATTTGCATTTTTTCAAAGAGCATAATTTAAAGAAACGGTGGCATAATTTGGAAAGAAGAGCATAATGTTAGCATAATTTGGCCAAAAAAAAAAAGCAATGCTATTAGCATAATATGCCACTTTTACTAGCATAATCTATAAATGCCTACCACAGAGTGGATCCAGGGGTGTGGATCCAGGGGCGTGGATGCTCCCTCCTCCAGGAGGACCGGTAGGTTTTTTTTTTCACTCTTTTTGGCTGACACCTGACCACTACTGAAAGGAGGGGCGGGGGAGGAGAATTAGGGTTGATCATGTTTTCCCGCTTGTTTTACCTTTGCGTTATCTTAAACTCTGTAATTTTCACTTAGCTCATTTTCTTTTCAAATTACATTGGTTGTTAGTCAATGATGCTCAATCGAAAAGCACCTAAAACATTTCTCTCGAAAGATGGAAACGTCACTCCTCCCCACCGTGTGCCACGCATCTCCTACATTTTGAGCTATGAGAAGTTGATGTTAGATTAAATAAATTCCCCTGTATGGTATTTTACTTTCCTCTTGTCACATTTCGTTTGAAAAGTCAATTGATATTTCAAGGAAAAAGTTTGTTTTGACCACAACTTAATTATATCACTACTAGAATGAGAAGGGTTAACATACGTCTACATACCAGCCTCTTTGGTCTTGACCACAATGACTTCACTAGCGTTACCCAGTCCCTTGCTGTTGAATGGAACTATACGTGCTTCATACTCAGTGTATGGGAAAAGATTTTCAATATTTGCCTGATCAAGAGAATATACGGTTATATTCTTTGTTATATTTCTCAGTTTGTCAAACAGTAGAATATGATATCCCAGAATCAGTCCATTTGCCTTGTCATTAGTTAGCGGTTTCCAGGAGAGTGTCAGGCCTGTAGCAGATGAAGCCGCTGGAGTTATATTTTGCGGGCTTCCCTCGGGCGCTGAAATGAAAATATGGAAGATTAAGATTATTGACAATTTTACTTTACAAAGTATATCATAATGGAATCTTTTCTTTTTTTTTTTTACAAACAGCTTACTTAGACAGTTTAAAATGGTAGGTTCTATTAGGCATAGGTTCTATCGTTATGTAAAAAATAAAACAAAAAAAAAAAAAAAAAAAAACTCTGAATATGAATTTCAATGTTCAATCTACAAGGCTTTATAAAAACATTTAAGTTGACGTTGACAATATCATTAACTTATATATTCAATCTATTTGAGGGTTAATCATGTCGAGCAGCCTATAGCATTTTATTTCATTTCAACATAAATAGCATGACGTAACACCTCTCGCTCCAAGCTCTTAGAGATTCTTGGACGGTCTAAAAAAAGTATGCCTTGTAACTCGAACGGGTTGCTGTTTCCTGCGAAGTTCACACAAGGGTTAGCCTCGGTATGATGTCCGGGGAAATTAAACTATAGCCAGACAGCGGAGAAACTGACTTTGTTGACGTAAAGGAGTTCGAAATGACGTGGAGAAGGATTTTCTTGGGCGAGAATTATCGAGTGGATCATTTGCATACAGACTTTTGCAAATAGTCTGGGGATACAGACCTTCGTTTCCATCCGAGACTAAAAGCAATGTCAAAGGAACTGACATACCCTAGGCAATCCCATGAATCCCCTCATTTTCTCTTGCTTATACTTACCGTCTTCGTCCGTAAAAACAGTTATTTTGTGAGTGGATTGTGTAAATCCTTTCTTGGTCACACCGGCTACACTGATGCTGTATGCTGTGTACTCCTGCAGATTGGTCTGATGGTGAGTTATCTTGGTGGTGTTTTCACAATTTCCTAATATGGCGGTAATCGTCTCGTTCTCGCTTGAGTTGTCAGCGGTTGACAGGATCAATTCAAATGCTATTATTGGCTCATTTGATTCATTTAAGGGGACTGGGTATAACGTGACCAGGATACTTGTGGAGCTTGTGTTGTGCGCTGTGAGGTTCGTTAGAGGCTGGCGTGGAACTAAATTACAGTATAAAGGGGGTAAGTTTCTAAAGAAACTGTGGTGCGGCTTCGGTATGGGGTATTACAAGATGTGGCTGTAACATTTTCCCACCAAAACATAAAACACACACAACCCACAATTCCTCTTTTAGCTCTGGGTGTTGCGGGGATTCTCTTTTATTCACAAGGGAAATTAAAGTACATTTACTACTGGCTCTTGACGGAAATTTCAGGTTAATTACAGCGTTGAACAGGTTTCTTAAACCCTGTTCATCTCAGTGGAGAGAGGCTATCGGTATTTATCTGTGAAAATTTCTAGCCTGGTTTGAGGACTTGGTAACTAGCCTGTAAACATATTGAAATATTTACTAAAGGAATGTGGTGAAGTGAGATCCGGGAACCGAGCCTGCCCAGTCAGGTCCAGCCTCGTAATAGCAATATAATAGCAATATAATAGCAATATAATAGCAATATAATAGCAAATCAATGCATCCCCGGTTTCTGTTTTGCGACGTTCGCTGGAAAATTGACTTTTAAGAAGGACAGCAGAAGTATCCGTCTTAAAGGAAGAAATTTGAGGGTGAGCACGAGAATTAAAAGTTTCTTTAAAAAATTCAAAGAATCTTTTCTCGAAGGGCCCAGACGCACTTGATAAATTTTTGTTTATTTTGTCATCAGTTCAAATTCAAACCTTACCGTTCTTCTCAGTAATGGCTTCCACTGATGCAAAAGGCCCTGCTCCTTTCACTGTGAAACCTCTGACACTGATGCGGTAGGGATTGTCCATTTCAAGATTTGTTGCCTCACACCAGTACACACCACAAGATTCCATCCTCTTCCAAACAGGCGGCAAAACTATTTTTCTGTACCAAGCCTCGTAACCGAGGATGATGCCGTTTCTTCCTTCAACAGGGACTGGATCCCAGCGGACAATGATGCTGCTGGAATTGATCACTTGCGCAGCTACATTAGACGGGGGAAGGGTCGGAACTAGCAAGGAAAACACGAGAAGCCTGATATTATTTCTGCCTCCGTTTCTATAGGTGGCAATCTATAGTTGCCCACCATAAGTGCAGGACTAACAATAGAGCACATAATTGTCAAAAGAGCTGCGTGTAAATTCATTCACTTGGTTTCTTAGGCTTCTAAAAATCTACAAAGGAAGTCAAAATCCTTGGCACAGTTGTTAAAAGCATATCCTAGATCTAACATAAAGCACAACAGACCAGTAATTGCCAATTCAGGCGTGTATACAGAACCTTCCTCCCTCCTCTCAAACAATGTTGGTGAACCTAAACAGTCACCACGTCTTGGTGAAGTTTACAAAGTGCACAAAATTCAATATCGTCTGGAGGTAAATGGGTGGGGGAGAAAAGATTTGATTTTTATGAATATCACGTTGTCCAAAAACCTCCTTTGTCGGTATACCTTGGGCTGTTACAAGAATAAAATATCCTTGAAAGATGTCCCTTTATCATTTTCTTGTAATATTGTGTCCCTGAAAGTTCACCTGTACGACTTTCGGTATGCAAAAAAAAAAAAAAAAAATCTAGCGAAATTCATGTCTCGCAAAACATAAAGGAAACCTTATGTGGGAATTTAAAGTACACGTATATAGGTGGTGTTAGTTTTTACCGGTCATGTTAAATCGTAGACTGCAGACTACAGATTGCAGACTACAGACCGCAGACTGCAGACTACAGACTGCAGAACATGCAGACTGTGCAGACTGTATTTCTTTTATTTTTTCAGTTTATTTTACTTTTTTTTTAACTCAGGCTACCTAGCAATAATTTGGACGAAATCCCAGGCTCAAAGTTATCAAACATGTGGTGAGATGGAGATCGACGAGGAAAGGTTGTATTTGAATTTTCCTCTGTGCTGAGATGAATTTTAGTTTTGTCATATACTTTTGTTAACTCTTTATTTCTGTGGAAGATGGAAACCAGTTACTCTGATTTAGAGGTAAGAAATGGGCTGCGTGGACGAAGTAAATAATTACCAGGATCCTCACAACACGACCCAAAAAACTTTAAAGTAAATAAAGTGCTGCAAGCTAAAATCGACTTTTGCTCGGAAAGAAGATCGTGCCCATACACTTGCACGCCATTTTTCTGATAGGACATTGCCATAAAGATGAAACATTGATTCATATATTTCGTGGAAGCTCCTCTAAATAGGACTTTTAATTAAAAATTAATGACAAATAAGTATACATATAATCATGGGTATACCGTATCGAAGGGTGAATTAGTGAGGAAAAAAATTCCTCCGTCTGCACGGTCTGCAGAGTCTGCACGGTCTGCAGAGTCTGCACGGTCTGCAGAGTCTGCACGGTCTGGAGAGTCTGCACGGTCTGCAGAGTCTGCACGGTCTGCAGAGTCTGCACGGTCTGCAGAGTCTGCACGGTCTGCAGAGTCTGCACGGTCTGCAGAGTCTGCACGGTCTGCAGAGTCTGCACGGTCTGCAGAGTCTGTACGGTCTGCACAGTCTGTACGGTCTGGAGAGTCTGCACGGTCTGCAGAGTCTGCACGGTCTGGAGAGTCTGCACGGTCTGCAGAGTCTGCACGGTCTGCAGAGTCTGCACGGTCTGCAGAGTCTGCACGGTCTGCACAGTCTGCACGGTCTGCACAGTCTGTACGGTCTGCACAGTCTGTACGGTCTGCACAGTCTGTACGGTCTGCACAGTCTGCACGGTCTGCACAGTCTGTACGGTCTGCAGAGTCTGCACGGTCTGCAGAGTCTGCACGGTCTGCAGAGTCTGCACGGTCTGCACAGTCTGTACGGTCTGCACAGTCTGTACGGTCTGCACAGTCTGTACGGTCTGCAGTCTGCGTTTCAACATGACCGAGTTGAAAAATCGTCAAATGAGTGGCTTACGTTTCATACATCAAGACTTATCTTGTTCTCAACAAATTTCCACTTACCATCCTCATCTGTCATGGCATAAACTGGATCACTGACTGGTCCTAACTTGTCCTCCCATGTAAAACCAAGAATACGAATACTGAAGTTGGTAAAAATCTGTAGATTTGTCAGAACCGTTTGATTCATGCCCCCACACAGGACAGTACTCTGCAAGGAGCTGTTTCCATTGTTTACCTCATTGAAGACGACCCTGTATCCTATTATGACCCCACCAACCTGGTCAGCGGGAATTTTAGTCCATGTGACCTGAAGACTCGTAGAGTTTAACTTGAATGCAGCAATGTTAGTGGGAGACTGTGTAGGAGCTTTGAAAGAATCAAAAATCAGAGTTTAGAAGGCAATGATTGGTGACACGCAACCGAGGCAAACAAAATGAATCTTGTCAGAATCTTGAAAGGGTAATTTCTTTTAATGGTAATGACAAACACTGACTCAAAAATTATGCCCCTGCGGTTCATTTTATGTTTTAAGAACCCAACTTCAAATCAAATTCATCAGATAGCACGCAAGCTGCTTTCCTTATGTAAGCTTTCTCTTACCTGTGTACTTATGCTATGAAATTCTACTTCTTCAGTATAGGTAGAAACGTGGACTGCGCATGGCTATCACATACCTAGTGGTGCGGTCCAAATAGACAAAGGCTCACTCATTTTCCCGTCGCCCTCCAAAGTGAAGCTCCGAGCGGTGATCAAATACTTCGTGTAGGGCACCAAATTCTGTATCACGTAAAAGGTATCGCCGGTTGTTCTCAGAATCACTTTACTCTCATTACCAAGAGTTGTGTCCTGATAAAATAGTTCATAACCTTGGAATATTCCATGGTTAAGTTCTGTTGGTCCGTTCCACATGATATTCAAGTCGATTGAACGTTCCTTGATGAAACTTTGAGCATGAAGACTTACCGCGGTTATGAATACTAAGAAATAAAAAGAGCATGCAGTTAGTAAAGACAATTCTTGTTCTTGTCAAAACCCACTAAACTATTTTCAAATGGATAATCTTTCGTAGAGGTGCAATATTCTTCGGTGACAAGGTGACGCCACATTTTGGCGTAGTTGTTCTCATGGTGGTGTTTGTCATATTTTGGACTTTGGCAACGAAAGTTTTCAATAATTAAACTATAGTAGCGACTTGTTACCGGGTAAAAAGTCTTAATAACTTATCCGGGTCAACCAAAATTGACAAATACTTTTTTTGTTAACGATGTCTTACGAATGAATACAACAGGGGAAATAGCGCATAGTTTACCATCAAACCTTGACTTGATGTACTCTATCTAGTTTTTCTGGCACGCATCCAAACATTTATAGATGAGCTTTTGAATAAAAGCATAAGACTTACTGTCATTGGCTTCAAGATTATTAATCTGGTATGGAGTTGTTGAGAGCCAGTTTATGAACGGTTCTACTGCACTGTACCCTCTGTCGGTAAAATGTAAAGCAAACTCGCAACCTGCTGCTCCCGAAGCCTCCCTGTTAAAATGTAAGTAGGAAGCTTCCATTTTGCAAGTATATTGGTGAAAATAGCTTAGTTGTGTAAACGAAATTCATGGAAAATAATATTTTGTACGAACTCTAACACATTTCCTAGCAATTTTCTGCCCGAAATGTTCTTGGTTCGGCTTGTTCTGGTATGTTCTCAAGATATCTTTTCTTCTCTTTTGTAATCTTTTAGAGGAAAAAACCTTTCTTTAAAGATGGAGGGAGACTTCAATTATGATCTTACTTACAACTTCGTTTCCGGGCTCCTTCATGGAGCAGGAAGGAAAGGGAACCTGGGAACAATGATCACTGTTGGATTGATTTTTGGGACGAGGTATCTAGATCTCAGTCTGATTCCAATTTTACAACTACAACACCCGTAGAAATTTAAGCTGTCTAAAAAATATATTGATCTAAGATAGAAGTGTCCGCATAATGAACACCGTGTAGATTTTTTTTGTAACTGTAGGGCACATCTCAATAAAAAGTCATCTCCGTACTTAATAAGCATAATTGTGTCGATAGACGGTCTGTTAAAAACTTGTCTGAATGATTCAACTTACCAGTATTTGTAAACAGTAACACTGCGATAGCCTGGCTTGTTATGATACAGTGATTGCATCTGAAATGAGTAGTGTTTTTATTTTTTCAACTTAATCTAAGCCCTTCTTCGAACCTTAACAGCATTTGTTTATACAATGTAGTTATGATGTTTTTTGCAGTCGAACGTCTCAAGAGCCACCATTTCGCATCACATCCCTTCCTTCTCCCATACCTTCCCCGCTAGGTGCGCCATTTTGCAGTGAAAGCAGAAGTGAAACGCTCCTGTACGGTGGCCCATAGGGGAAATGACACATTTTTTATCGCGCGATAAATGAAAAATAACGCGCGATAAACGAAAAATTATCGCGCGATAAATGGAGATTATTGCGCGATAAACGAAAATTATCGCGCTATAACAATTAACAATTATTGGACGAGGTTGTGCAAATTATCGTGATTTGTCTGTGGCGAGCAGGTCAATTATTTGCTGAAGCCGATGGCTGAGGCAAATAATTAATCTGCGAGACACTGAAAAATCACGATATTTTGCGATAACCGAGTTCAATAATTGTTTTATCACTCGATCACCGAGTTTTTTTTCAATTTTTTAGGGGAAGCGGCAGGCGAGATTGTTTTCAATTTTTTAGGGGAAGCGGCAAGCGCGCACTGCTGCCAGAAATCAAATGGTTTCCTTCTCAGTTAAATAATTTATTGCTTTCCTAGTATTATCGCTATTCTTTTGATCAAGTAATGATTTCAACTCCCTCTCTGGCAGCTCGCGGAAGCGATCGCGATCTGCCATTTCACACAAGAGCGACCACAATAGCGTGGTTACTACTGCGCATGAGCAGAATATCATTTGCAGCAAAAACGGAGTTAGACGGTAGTACGCATGAGCAGACCATTATTTGTAGGCAGTTATTTGCAGGTCAAGTGGTGGGCTCTCAGCCGATGAAAATGGGGGAAAAAATTTATCGAATGATAATATAAATTATGTTGCGATGATTTCTTATTTATCACGCGATAATCTACGATTAAAAAAAAAAAAAAATGGTGGCATGTCCCCTATGGGCCACCGTACTCCTGTGATAAAATGTTCCATTTTTCGTAAACTGTGCGCATAATTCTTTAAACTTGACATAGAAACTGACAAATTTTTGTCACTGCCGATATGCGATGACTACGTTTCACGGCCAATCATTTTGTCAAACATTTGGTTTCACGGTCTAGTCAACGCAGGCGTTCTAGAAGTTTTGTTTTGTTAAGGTAACAGTACTTCCCTTTGGAGAGAAAAACGGGAAATTAGAAATAAAAAATCAAACGATTACGGTTATTGTTTTATAGCACTTTTCAATTGTTTGCAGATCATGCATTGGTTTTGCTTTACTTCCCCCATCCAGAAAAATCGCTCTCCTCTCTTAACTAATCGGATGCAAATTTAATTTCAATCACGATATAGTCACCCACGTTTTCCTGCTCTTTCAACGGTTTACTTGTTTGGATTTGAGTTTTCATTGCCTCTTTAAGATGTTAGAGAGATTTAGTTCTGCGTCTACGTGAAATGTGAACGGTAAGAGGGACCACGTGACCTTGTTTTTCCCGCCATTTTTTCACGTTTGCCGGTTGCGCTTTGCCGTTTGTACGTGGAAGTAATTTGTTTCGCGTTTGCCGTGTACGTAAGGTTTTTTTTTCAATTTTCCTCTCTCACAGAGTAGAAGTTGATTGCCGGAAAAAGGGCACCAAAACTATTCTTTGTAAGTTATACAAGGGCGCCTCAAATCCATCATGCCGGTTAGCTCACGCGAAGCTGAAGCAGCAAGGTTCACCTTATATTACACGAAACGTGAAACGGCAAGCTGACATTTGCCGTTTCACGTAAAAGCGGTGCTAAATCTCTCTATCTTCCTTTTCATCGGATTGGCCTTTGTGATTCCTTTGATTTTTGTTTTACGACACTCAATCGAAGATTGCTCCATCGTGTCTCTCATGAAATCATGGTGCAGTGGACAGAGGGAGAACCGGTTTTATATTGTTCATTTGAACATGACCAAAGTAAAGCGCGCACTCTGATTGGTCAACTAAGCATCCACCATTTGCCCATGGGTGTACGCTGCTGACGTGAGCAAACGCAAAGACTAGTTTTCCGCGCGCACTTGTTCTTCCTGGTCACGTAAGATTTGTTAAATAAAAGGAAACTGTTTTGCTACATGTATCAATGTTATGTTATAAAACAAATGGTAAACGCCACAGTGTACTCTATTGAGTTACTCAAGAAGCTAGAGCCGCTCTCGGCAATCTCCTCGCGCGACTCTTATGCTTCTTTCGTGCTGAGCAACCTCCCGCGTGTATCCATAGCTTAATAGTGTATGCTGCGGTGTTTACCATTTGTTAAATGTTTTCATTAAATTCTGGCGAGATCTTTTTGACCTTAACTTTCTACCGGAGAACCAAGTTAAACCTGAAATGCTTACGCAAGTAATTTCCAGCATAGCTTAACCTATCATATCAGTACGCATATTCTCTTCACTCTTCTCTATACATTTCGTAAAGTGCCGACAAGGAAAGTCTATTTAACAATCAAGAGCTTTTTCAGTTGGTGATCATTTCCTTTTTTCTCGTGACCTTAATGTTTGATTCAGGGATGATATTATAACGAAAAATTAAATAATAAAGGGTTATTTATCTGATGAGTGAATTCTTACTTGATTTGTCATTGCTTTCGTCCAGTTTTTATAAGTCTCTGATTCGTGGTCCAGTAGGTTTGCTTTCCAAGCACGACCCGTCAAATGAAGGTTAGCGAGAAGCAATAAGTTAGCATCTCCTGAAAAAAAGATGGTATGATTTTTTCAAAACTAGTTATGAGCAGTTTTTATATGAATCACAGTACAGCGGAGCACGCAGCGCGGGCGCAGCGAGGCCTCACACTTACAAATTGCTACACGTGGTAAATTCATGTTTTATCCTTTCAGACGCTATTGATTTTGAAGGTGTTTGAGTTGAAATGCGTTGTTAATTGGAATCTTGATGACCCCAATTTTGAAGTAAATGTGGTGCATAAACCCGTGAATAGCGGAAAAGAATTTTATAAATATATATATCTTATTAGACGTTTTGTTGTGTAGTATCGCTGAGTATTTTTACGAGTTGTGCCGTATTTTGACGAGCCGGTAGGGCGAGTCAAAATACAAATAACGAGTAAAAATACTCAGCGATACTAAACAACAAAACGTCTTATAAGTTATTTATTATTCAACACGCCAAACTGTTATTTCAGTGCGGGCGAATTTCGCGGATATTTATTTACGGGGAGTGCGTGACAGAAGTATGCGAAGGGGAACGGAATTGGCGCGTTGTCGTGTTGCTGTTTCTATTTCTTCAATAAAAGAAGAAATTTCCAGGTCGTCAGCTATTTTTCTTCGTTCGATTCATCTAATAAACTTGGATGTATATTTGCCAGCCATTCTGACTCTTCGTCGTCGGACTGATATGATTCAAACTGTCGGCCATTTTTTTTTTGTAACTCTTCGAGAAAACCTGTTTAACCGGTACTCTGGAGTACAAATACCGCGTGATATTTATACTCGTCTATGGCGTTATTTGTACTCTACGAAGTGTAGTTGGATAATAAGAGCCCTTATTGCTGCATGTGTGTGTTCAGGTGGGTAAGGCGATATTCTACCATTTGTTTACACTGCAAAACATGTGTTAGTCTATTGCACTCTTCAGAAGAAAGAGAGTAGGCTACTGATATTCTTTTTGATCCGAATAATTTTCAGAATCAAGTGTTCATTGGTTGACTGTGGTAATTTTGGTGTGAATTTCTTTTTTTTAGAGAAGAGTCGTCCAGTTGATTTTACTCAATCAGACTGAACAGTCAACTGATAAATCCTTTTGACTTTCAGAAATCATCACTTCTCCGTACAATAAGAACGCCAGACGTGTTGCGATTATGTGCAAGATTCTCTGAATTCATTTAGAGCTCAGAAAAAGAAGAATTAAATATCATGACTTCAGAGTAAAGGGATGGCAAAAAAAAAAAAAAAGAAAAACCCGTAGCAACGAAGTAAAAGTAAGATTGAATTTTGTTTCAGCTTCAATGAAAAAAAAAGTAGAAAATCAGAGTCAATTTGGTAAACGAATCACTTCGGTGCCAGCTTCTTGGTTAATCACATTTGACGATAAGATAAAAGGAGTGTTTTAAAAACATGAACAGAATGTTACCTTTGTAGTAATCATACGCTGTGGCAATATCTGCACTGGTCAGGCTTCTGTACCAAATGATTATTTCATCGAAAGCTGCTTCAGGAAGCTGACCTTGAGGATCTCCGATAGACATCCGGGTCGCATCGCTAACACCAAAGCTCCCATCACTGCAACCTTCGAAAGCAAAGTCTTCGACTTCTCCTCCATTTAGGAAAACCTTTATATTTCCTAAATCGTCGGTGGAAGTGTAACTTAACGTATAGTGTGTCCATATCTCTTTTGGCGTTGGAAAGACAACTTTACAATTTTTGTTGGAACTAACAATCTGGAAAGCCACTTGAGGAGAACTAGAATCTGTTTGAAACATTTTGTGACCTGTATAGCTACCACTGCTCGAATCAAGAAAAACTTGTCTTGAATCTTTGTGTCTATACCACAGCCAAAGCATAAGTGTGAACCCATTTGTGCACTGAGAGGTGTTAAACAGACATTCGTTAGGTGGGAGACCTTCATTCAGTGTAAAGGCGCTGCTGCCTCCATAAACCTTCACAGCTTTGCCTCTTATTCCTTTTATTGTGGTAGCATTAACTGGGGCGACGCCATAGTCAGATCCCATAACGTTGTAAATGTTCCTGTAGTTATCCATAGTCCAGTAAAAAGCAGCTGATTCGAGCAGTTGGTCAATCGGTAAAGGCGAAAATCCTGAAAGAGAGAAGAAAACATCGAGCATTCTCATCTTGGTACTGGGTTATGGATGAGGAAGCGGGGGGGAGGGGAGGGGGGTATGGCGTGTATGTGAAAACGTTTTGGAATCAATTTTATTCTAGGTGCATTTGAGCCTTATAATTATATGACCTGGATCGCTCCCAGCACTGATGGTTTTGGGTCATTACTGATTCAGTTTAGATTCTTCGCTAGCTAACACTCGTAAGGAAACGGATTTTGTAAGCTATCTTTTAGAGGTCTAGCCTTGACTTCAGAATTTGTAGTTTAAATCAATACAGCATAAATATCGAAAAAAGGGGGGAAATAGGCAGTTCCAGTGAAGTAATAAGACAAGAAAAAGGTGGATTTACAGAAGTAACATGACGACGATTTGCCTTCGAACAGTCTTGTGTATGCGGTCGGGAGCCCCCTAAGTAACTCCTCGATGATTAGAGGAGGCTCTTAACTACATATTAATCATAAAGAAGATAGATGTTGATAAAGTCGTGATACAGTTAAGGGAACATAAAGTTAAATTAAACGTGTTTTATACGGGCTGTGGTGTTGCTATGACTGAATGGTCTGTCAAGATGATTAAACTTGTAAGTAATAGTTTGTTATTTAGAGTGCTTAATAAAGACTTTTATTATTCATTACTCTTTAAAGGAAAAAAACAAAATTGTGATAATTTAATTCAGTAAAAAAATTGGTGTTTAAAAAAACGAAACTGTTGTGAGCCACTCTACTAGAGGACAAAAAGTTTATATAGTTTTGTTTTAAAATTGAAGAACACCAAGGATGTAAGGATATCGGAGGCAACCAAGAGGTCATGCATGGTGATGAAGAGCACATTCTGTGAAAAAATAATTTAAAAACCTGTGTCAAGTGTCTCAAGGAGTACAAGAACTAACAAATCGCTCTCAAGAATAAGTGGTGAGGAAAAATTACTTTGTCGTGTTCTGCACCATTCCTCGCCTCTCATTGTCGGGTCACAAACGCATTGTCCTAAAACCTCATCACAGAATTGCCCTTCCAAACAAGGCAGATCACAGACAGTTTCTATAGAAGGAAGAAACTATGGTTCATTATAAAGGAGAATTTCATGATCATTACGATAGATAATGTTGTGCCTGTAAAGGATACCTCATTACGTCTCATTTGGAGAGTTAAAGTATATCCAATTAGTTTCCATTTCAAATTGCAGGTGGTATTTCATCAGATCATTAGTTGAAACTTTGAAGCCACCAAACCAAAAAGACACCGTAAAACACGTTATGAATACCCCCCCCCCAAAACAAAAGACACTCTCGGTCGCACTAAGGTTTTTTACTTTTCTTTTCTAGATCCACTGATGCTTTTTTTTTAAGTGATTCAACTTCAGTGTGTCCAATGACAAAAAAATATATGAAAGTTTTATAATTTCTGTCAGTTACCATGACATCCATACAGTTCCACCCTCATTGATATATGATCAGACCACTGTAATGGAAGGAAACGGACGTAGCGGGCTGTGATGGGTGGACTGAGGTCATGTGAAACAACAGTATCTCTGTTTGTGTTTCCAAAAAATTCCTGAAAGATAAATACGCAAAAAATAAATAAATGAAAGGATAGGGAAGGGCGCAGTAGCTAAACGTTGTTTACATAATAATCTGACTTACGTTCACATTTCAACTGACTCTTACTCATGAACAATTGGAGGACAGAAAAATATATAACGCCTTTATTGACGGTTTTTTTGCTTCTTGCTGTTATAAAGAAAGAGATTCCATGTTGCCGTGGGTCAGTAAAGTAATACATCACATGAGACGTCAAAATGTGGTAAGAACATCAATGACACCCTTGGCTGCGTCTCGCACGCCATTGTTATGTTCACACCACATTCTGACGTCATCTCTCGTGTACTACTGAACAGACACACGGCCGCATAGCATCTCTTTTTCTTCAGTTTAAAAATAGATGGTGGCCTGGCATCCTTTCTAGGGGGTGTGGTAATTATCCTAGTCGCTTCACGCTAAGGAAACTGGGATAAGTCCTGGCTAGATTAGCTGTTTGGCTCGAGTGCAGACATCTTTTTAATCATTTTTTCATAAAAATATAAGAAAGCAAACAAACAAGATGAAAATGATTCTCATGGGTAAGATATTCAGACCTCAGCATCATTGTGATATGATCTCTTGTAGAAATAAAGGGTCGCTGGATGGTGACCATACTTCAATTTGTACTTCGTCACCCATTGGTTGTAATCACTTCTGCCTTGTGTCGAGACGCGCGTCACTATACTGTAAACTCCAAGGTCAACCTGGAGCCACTGATGCACATCATTGGAGGCAGCTGCCCAAGAGCCAAGCTTGCCTGCACTTGGTTGAGTGTTCAGTCTACTTTGACTGGCGTCTAATCGGGTGTCGTATTCTGAAGAGGCACTGATCTGTCTGTCAGAGATTTCACCGCCTTCCATGCCAAGAGCGGAGAGGGTTTCTATAACTTATATGGAATTGATATAGATTGCATTTTAGCTTTAGAGTCAAAGAGAGATTTGAAAGGCACCTGGTAACTATGGGAAGAGACGTAATAAGCCCTTTTTGATCAGTTTGTGAAAGGTCACTTATGCATTCAGCCTTGAACGTTACTTTGTCAATTTAAAGGCAATCAGGATTAGTCTAATGATCAAGATATAGTAGAAAAAATATTTGTTTGTTACCATGACATCCATATAGCTCAACTCTCATCGATATATGAGCAGACCAATGTAAGGGAAGAAAACGAAAGAAACGTGCTGTAATTGGTGGCTTAAGGTCATGTGATACAATGGTATTTCTGTCTGTGTTTCCAGCGAAAACCTGCATCCGGATAAAGGAAAAATATGGTAAAAAAAGTTATTGAATTTTTTTAATTTTTGCGGTAGATTTTATTCACGACAAGGGAGACATCGTGAAGATCCATCGAACTTAAGATATGAAGTTGATCATTTGCTCTGCACTAATAGATGAATCAAGGCCTTTCATCAGATAGGCTCAAACTCAACCAACTCGTGGTGAATGTTTGTTGTTGCAATATTCTCTTCATTATGAGCCATGATCGATGAAACCTGAGATGACCTGTTACATGTGAGCTTTCAGTAGTTTCCTCGGTGTTTACATTCTATTAAGTATCTTGTTTTCTAATAATGTTCTGACAATTGTCTCATGGGAAGGGTTCATGCAATATTCCTGCACATTCCAGGTAGAGTGATTTCTTTGGGCTTTCTTTCTGTTATATTTCCTCTTTGCTCTGATTGAATGATATGACTATTACTTCGGCGCAAGTGAGGTAGCAAAAACTAACAGGATTTTTCTGGTATCATAAAAATTCAGGCCAGGTACTTATCCTACGGCTCATTTTGAGGAGTAAGCAAAAAGGCTAGCTCGTGTTCTAAAGCTCTGGACTGCCGTGTGGGAGGTCGAGGGTTCAAGCCCCAGACCAGACCAACACTCGGGGTCTTAAAATAACTGATGGGAATGAAGAGGAAGAAAGGGGAGGTATGCACTTCACCTTGTCGTTTCTTTTTTCTGACTCACGATAGTAGAGAAAGTTTAATCCATTTACGCTGTACTTTAGATTGTATTTTGTCACCCACTGATCGTAATCTCTGCGTCCTTGTGTTGCCACTCGAGTAACTTTAGCAAAACGACTTAAGAGATCGATCTGCAGCCATGGGTTTTTGTCAATTGTGAGAGCTGACCAACTTCCAGTTTTGCCAGGGACGTTATAATTCAGTCTGGCCTGAATGGCGGCATGATCCGCTGAATATTCTGAGGAGGCTCTAATCTGCATATCGGAAATTGCACCACTTTCCATACCAAGAGCTGACTGGCATTCTGTCGTTCAAAAGGTATAACTTAAAAATAACTGCTGATCATTTAAGTGAGCTATCGACACTAACTGCGTCTTGCATCCCTTACCCATAATCCTCATCTCACTTTCCACAACCCGCTTGTTCTATTTTGTAACCCGATTCCCGCATTCCAAACCTCAAATCTCACAAACCGTGTCGAATACCTCGTGTTCTGTATTACCCATCCCGAATCACACATCTTGCATTCCACATCCTCCCATAATCTACAGTCTGTTTCTCCCTTGAAGCTTCTGCATCTCTCTTTGCACCAAGATAAAAATCCCACCAATAGCATATCTCACAAATACAAACGAAAAAATTCAAAGTAAATACTGTAACAACTCCTTATGTTTTTTAATAGGAAGTTGGCTATGCCTTGTAAGAGAAAACAAACAGAAATATATCGGACAAAGAAAATGAGTGTGTTGAATTTATTCCAGATATGCTCAGGCCACGAATTCCTTCAACTCCCCCCGTACCATCTCCATATCTATTACTTTCTCACAGCTATTTGTTAAGTAATGACTCATAAAGTTTTTTACCACAGTAAAACAAAAGAGTTAAATCGATTGAAACTGCAACAAAATTTCGAACACAATAGATCATCAGTAACCTGATTTGAACTCTACTAGGACCGTACGCGCCTTTTGTCTGTAACGGAATAAAGTTATAGGTCAGTTGGCGTAGATCAAGTGTATATAATTGGACACTACACTCCGTTTGAAAGCTCTGTTGTATAAACTGTTGAGTTCAAATTCTTGTGGAAAAGGAAGCTGTGATTTTTTTAAAGTAAATTTTAAACTCCGGTTATTGCACTTCTGGTGTTCTTTTTCCGTTCAGTCAACTCCGGTATCAGCTCATATGGCGAATCACCTTATGTGGAAAACAATACACCAAGCGTTCTTCAGCTCAATTTACTTTTAGCTGGAAGCAAACACTTCTCCCTTGCATAAGAAATAATGTAAAACAAATATTAGGAAATGTCATCTCTTCCAGTTGCTTAAATTTGAAAAACGAAGTGATAGTTAAAAAAAATGTAGTAAGCTCCCACAGCATTAGCGAGAAGTGGAAAATTTGGTAAACAATCTTTTTTTTTTCGCATTTGTTGGATACGAGATTGATTATAGCCAACTCGGTGCTACGCGTCTCGTCGGTTTTTCAGTTCCATCTCGTATTCAACGCACGGTCAATAAATAATTGCTAAATTCATACTACTAGTTTTATTTTTGGGCATTTAGATTGTAGAACTCTGTCACGCCTTTGTGCCATCCAATTTATGGTGTTATCATACTGTAGATTAGCTTCCAGGCTCCCGCCAGCAGTTATCTGACTTTGTAAATCACTCTTATGAATACAGACCGAAATGATCTCCACTCGGTCCAGCTCCCCTCTGATAACGATAACACCTCTCTAATTTACCTGTTTGACATCCGTACAGTTCCACTCTCATAGCTATCCCGCCAGACCATGTTAATATGCGGAACCGGACATAACGCGACACAATTGGTGGAGTTAGGTCATGTGACACGATAGTGTCAGAGTCCATGTTACCAGTGAATTCCTTTATCAAAAAAAGGATTTAATCTTGTAAACAAATGATACACTGAATTTTAGCCAATCCAAATGGATTTCGTGAGCATCGGTAAACAGAAAATTGTAAAAACTACTTATTTTAGTTTACAAAATATGTTGAGACACCTCGAAGCAATCAAGGTCTGTGACTATGGAAGTAAGGTAAGGTTATTTTTCCTCTCCCTCCATTCCTCTCATCCATTCACCAGCTGTTCCGTCATGATGGTGGCAGGAGGAAGAGGGTGTGCAGGTAAGAAGAAGGGCGTTTCCTTTACATGCCTTGTAAGTTTACCTATCTAAATAATTGACATGTCTTACCTTATCTGTAAATCTATCCTGCTCCTTGTAATACTTGAAGTCCACTTCATTGTAACTGTATTGTAATTTGTACTTCGTTACCCATTCGGCCAAGCCATTCCTTCCCTGAGTTGCCACACGAGTTACCGTGGTGTAATAAGTACCCCCCATGTCAATTTGTAGCCACTGGTTTTCATCTGTAACAGAAGCTGACCAAGCACCTGATTGGCTATCTGTGTTTTGAAAGCTAAGTCTACCCCGATAGGCATGCGCAGAAGAGGTAGCGGAAGAAGCGGTGATTTGCCCGTCAGATATTGCACCACTTTCCATGCCAAGAGTAGAACGGCATTCTGAAACTTTATGATAACAGATATAAAGAAAACAAAATTGTCATTTTTAGTTTTCTGTCACATCTTCGCTGGAGTCAAGATCATGCGACTTAAGTAAATTTCGACATGAGTGCCCGTTTTTTACCTCAGTTTTGAGAAAAAAAACTCATTGAATTGGAATGGATTATTTCAGATTTTAGTGGACTCCAATTCAGTCATATTTGCCCCAACTTCTATGTACAATCTTTTGAGAAATCTTAACAATTCAAAAACTCAAATAAATCCCTTGCTTCTAGTTCCAGGTTACACTTGTTATTTTTGTCGGTGAAATCTGCACCGTGACATCGTGATATTTCCCGTAATCAATCGTTTATTGGGTCCCGCAACTGGTATAGGAGGCTTCTTTGCTCACTATAGATTTCTAAGCACATGGTCAGTGTTAGACATCCTTTTGGAAATAGGGGATAGGCAACCTATAGAATAAACCTGCCACAAACATACCGTTCTTCAGAGGTCGAGCCTCTTCCGGCAAATAGGAACAACTACCATTCACACTTAGCACTGGATCACTGACTGCAATATCCCCAAGGTAACCGCCAACAACTCCTTCTATTAGAATCTGAAGAGAGCAGATAAACAAACAAGAGTAGATGGAAAAGTCTGAAAACACGGCACTTAACGAGACAACAATAAAGATAGCGTCGTAACAATAACAACGAAAACGTATCGTCGCCGAAATCGCTAATACTTTTTTTTCTTGGCGAAGGTGCGAAATCACGGCTAATTTGTACCTGATATGAATATCTCTGAAAGATAGGAATCTGTCCTCTCTTCCATGCATTGGCGCGAGAACCAGCAAGTCTCCAAATGAGTACTTTAGCCTCTCTGTCATGAGTTCTTAGGTACAAGTTTAGTCTTCCTGTGGTATTTCCATGCATGTGATACCAAAATGTGAAGCAATTTCTTGTAGGCACCGTAGGGCGTGTGACAAGCCAAGCCACATCGCCTTTCTGTTGCGGGAGGGACGCTTCGATGAACATAAATTTCTCGGCTGTCTCTGCAAGTATGCATGTCATTTGTTAGAGAATCAGGCATTTTTCTTTGAAATGTGGGAATTGAAGTTCAAATGGGCAGTTTATACATTAAATCGGTGGTTTAATTATTTCCAGTGTTTTTTTTTTAATCAAAATTGGTCTTTAGTTGAAGCCTGCTCCTAAGCCGAGCGACTCATCCAGGACTATCCCGTCCCGGTTTGTGAAGCATAAAGCAATTGAGCGGTATTACTTCTTTCCTTGCATGGCACACTTGTCCACAGAAGGTAATCCCTCAGCATTTTACCAGGCTGTTGTGACAGTGCACCTGTACCTAGTCATGCTCCTGGGTTGAAAGGAGCACTGTAAAATTATAATGCATGACCCGGCCAAGTATCGAACCCAGACCTCTCGACCCGGGGTAGCGCGTAGACCGTTTGGCCGTGGCGTCTC
>NC_142532.1:7704878-7744878 GCF_964205215.1 Stylophora pistillata
ACAATAAACATGATTAAATCGCCTTAAGCTATTTATTAACTATTCCCAAAAACAGTCCTTCCTCGAAATCTCACCAAAATTTAATGACTGTAGTTTTCTTTTTACATTACTGAAGATGATTGAGATTAATGAGAACTGCGGACCTACCCCTCCCTTAACCAAACAATAACCCTAACTTGTTATCAGTTGACTGTTGTTGTGTTAGGGGAGGGGTAAGAGCGTATTTTCTCAGATAATATCATTGACCCAATAAATGTTTCACATGGAGAATGAGCAAAAATGGTTTCGCAAAATTTCTCCTCTTAAGTCAGCAGTAACATTTGTTAGCTCTCACCTCTGAATTATTGTACTTTTTCCAGTTGCCTCCACCATGGACTTTGTACATGACCTGATATTTCTTAACATATTTGGTATCGCTTTTGTGTTTCACCAGCTCAATTTTTCCAACACTTTGTTGCGTCATCAAGTCAATTTGTAGATACTGCCCACCTGAGTTGGCGTTGGCACACCATGGGTTAGGGCTCGAAGGACGAGCCCGAAATGGGGCATAAGTAAGGTTTTCATAAGTGTTGTTCGCGGTAAATGTAGAACTGGAGAGCTTCTTAGCGTTAACTAAGGTTAAAAATGTTCAATCAATATTAATAAAAAAGTAAAGTAAAATAGAGCGAGAGAAAGACACACACACACACACGCACACACACACACACACACACACGCACACACACACACGCACACACACACACACACACACACACACACACACACACACACACACACACAGAGGAATTGATTGTATAGAGATTTCGACTCAATCATTTCAAAGTAATGCACCAAAGAACACGCTATACTCAACCTTGAACCCCTAGTTTAGATTATTAGATAAATTCTCTGTGTCAGTAACAAATTAGATGTATGGCACTCTGGATATTATGCATACAGATGTCAAGGTGTTAAAGGGCCACGCTCAACCAGTGTGCTTTACGCGCAGTTGTTATTGTTATTGTCCAGTAACTGGACACTTTTTCCCGCAAACTCACTAAACGGCAAAGGATACCACAACGGCATTAACATTTGCCACTATTCTCATTGTAAAAATAGAACATAGGCATTCTACGCATGCAAGAGTTATTGTTTTGGATGAGTGGTTTGAAATAGGACGCTAAGTAAATGATGTTTGCATTTTTGTAAAAGAAAAAGAGCACTTACTTTAAAAAGATGCCAATGAAAATATCGTTTGATGGAGAGCAAAAAAACCTTTCAATTTATCTGAAATAAACTCAGGCACACGTATTTTATGATAGTGCCACTGATAAGCAAAAATGAACTTTATGGGTGCACCACTCCTTGCGTTTGTCCTTCACAACCGTTCTTTGATCTCGTCACGTAACGCGCTCTCTCCTCGAAACGCCCTTTTATCTCCAGTAGCCTCTTACCGGTCTCGCTCTCCAAACAAGTGAAAATATATTTAACAAAGAGAAAACTATCATGTTTCAAAGGCTTTCGTACAGCCTTCTTAATTAGTTGTTACTTATCTGGACTTTACCTTGTGAGTGGGTAATGCAAAATGCAACATCATCAAGTTATATCTACTTTCTGTGTCGACTGCCATGCTGATGTCCGTTTGTTTGCTTTTAGAAGTTCTTCATGAATTACATCTTGTGTCTAAACGATATTTTCCTGGAACAAATACCTGTCAACTTGTCACTATTGATGAAAATTTCCCAGATATATCTGTTATTTACCAGCCGGGAGGTCCGTATTTGGAAAAATTGTGCCCAAGGTCTTGGATACCGCCCAGATAGGTAACAGCCGCCGCGGTATAATAGTAACGCTCGTCCCAAAGCACCAATTATGAGGGCCTGCACGCGGACTAATGTAGTCTCATTCGCATCCGTTGTTTGGTCTCGTCACGCCACGGGGACGTGGGAGAGAGCGCGTTGCGTGACGAGACCAAACAACGGCTGCAAGGGAGTATCCCATACATTTAAAATCGTTTAGAAAGCCATTAAATATGGCGGCTTTTCATTCCTGCAGGCGAACGCGGAATGAAACGAGAAAAATACGCATTGTTGCAGATAGACGATAGACACTTAATAAACTAGATGAAACTACAAAAAGCCGGTTCTCGATCTAAATTGCAAAGATTTAGTGGAATAAAATACATACGCGGCAAGCGTTCCTTTTATGTAAGACAGAAAATGTTAAGAATGTTCCCCACCGCGCAATGCATGCTGTTCAAGTGTGGCCCTTTAAAGGTAGAAGAAGATGTTTGCGTTGCCGGCATCAGCCCTTTGACAGAGTGAATCGATCGAAAAAGAAAGAAAGAAATTATATTTGTTAAATTATACCGTTTCATCGCGAAAAAGTGTTTATTTGGGACTGTTTCCAAGTGGGTGGAATGAAACACAACTTACTATTGTAGAAAAACACCTCTATGTCATCTGGGATAAACTTGTAGCTTCCTGCTAAAAACCGTCTAGCACTGATTGTACCGGCTTGATATGAGACACTGGGAAGCTCGTACGCATGCCCAAGATCACTGAAAGATACCGCTGACTGGTCTGCATTGTTACCAATGAAAACGTCGTTCTCTCCAAATACTGGTCCTGCCTGTGGATCTTGTAGCAGAGCTTTGTCAAACTTATCAGGTTTAATATCAAGTTTAACAGGTTGTAAGCCAGCAGGATTGACAAGACTGAACAAAAAGGCACGTCCACTCCAAAGGTATTGCGAGTTTCCTCCTGTCCCTTTGCAAAAGAATCAATAGAGATGAAACAAAGAGATTAACTTCCTTGCACAGGACAATGATCTCTTTACCTTTATATCTACCTCAGATCAATCCCGTTCTTGAAAGCCTCAAGAGGATCTAGAGGCTGTTCTGTGTTACGTACGAATTTTGCTTATGCGCATGACTTCCCTTACGACTCGCATTTGCTCTCCACCAAAACATACCGGAAACACGCGTGTTACAGGTAGAAACTTCCACTAGATAGAAGCCATGAGTTGAAAATAACTTAGGATGGATTAACATTGGATTTGTACCATTGTGGAGCGGTCTGGCCCAAGATCGTCGCAGGTGAATTGCAATTTAAGGCAATTACAGAAAGAAGCGCCCGACTTTTACCTTGGAGGTACGGGATGGAATCCTATCGAAACCTGGATTTTTCTCAGGCATTTTTTCTGCAATTGCGTAACTGCATCTCATCTACGAGGATCATTCTTCTCTTGAATTCACTAACACAAAATGTGATTTATTTTATCAAAGTTGTAAACTATTGTCGAGAACTCAGCAGCCTTCTTTTTTCCAGTCTTCTTACACGGTCGACGTTTTACTCACCACCCCATCTCTGGTCTGCAAAACCACCGAAAACGTACTTTCCAACTTTAACTAAAGTCACTGTCACTGCATGATTCGGACAATTTTCGTGAAACGTCTGTGCGCCAAAACCGTCATGGATAGCTCTATAGCAAGGCTCCCAGCGGGCAGTTTGAGTCATCGGAAGTCCAACCCACATCCTCAAAACATCGTAATATTCGTTCCTCAGCCCCAGAATGTAGGAAACGAAGAGTGCTAATGATAAAAAAAAGAAATGAGGAAAGAAAGTTTCATCACGGTGGATCCCGAAACAATCTCTCTCAAAAACCGTTTCGAGCGTTAGCCCTTCGCTCCGACGAAGGGCTAACGCTCGAAACGTCAGCTTCTGTAATCATTACGGTGGCCAATTTACCATTCCAACTTTGTTGATATATCCAAATTATTTCGTTACTCCCACCGACGCAGCCCCAAACAGTTTCTTTCGAAACTATCAGCCTTTATTCTCTCAAAAACCGTTTACCGAAATGGGGAAATAGGTTACAGAAAATAGGTTACAGAAAATGAGTAAGTCACAGGACATTCGCTAAACAGCTCTAAGTTGCCCGATGCGTGCGTGTGTATGGCACATTTGAGAAAATACAACGAAACCACACCGAGCCCAAAAAGTCTATGATAGCTACAGACTTTATGATATTCGAAGTAAATATGTTTTGAGCTTGACTCATATTTATTTTAGCAAGAGATTTATGTCAAAATGAGTTACGAGAGGGCCAAAAACATATTTATGCCCAATAACTTAAATTGCATTGGTATCATTGTTATTCTGAGGGGCATTGAGAAAATAAAAGCTGAAAAATGACAGCAAAACAGTTTGAACAATCAAGTGAGGGTCTACAAACAGATTTCAAGCTTTGTTCGTTTTTATGCTTTGATGCAAATTAACGCTGCAAGAAAACGGAGCGAACTTTGCAACGGATTTTAATTCGTTGCTTTTATCATACGATTGTTTGATTCTCACTTTTCATTGGTTTACTTCAGCGGGCTAAAATACATTTTAAACTACAGCTCAGCCCGTCAAATTCTCCATTTTAGTCCGAAAAATGAGCCTGGATGCCCAAAAAAGTGATTATAATAAAATAATATTTTAAGTTGAGAAAAATTAAGGCTTGTTTATCGACGAGACAGAAATGAAACCAAGTCATTATGTGGTAAATTACTACAAAGAAAATCATACTGACTGATTGCAAAAATATTTTTGAAGAAACCTACTGTTTTAAAAGTCACCCGGCCGTAAAAAAGGCTTTTGCAAAGTAATAAAGACAGTTGCTAAGTTTTTTTTATAACGTTGCTTCAAAGGATGTCTGACGCACAGCTCAACATATAGTTCTTTAATAAACATTTTACTAATAAAACAAATTCGAAAATCTACTAAACGCACACAAAACACCTTCTGCTTATTAAGCCTTTGCTCTTACCGTTGTAATTCATCCAAAAACTGACAGAAAGACCATTGGAACAATTGTTAAGGTAACCCAAACACTCTCCTGGATAAGAAGCCAGGTAGACCCCCACATTTCCTGTTCGAGTGAGGACACCGAGGTATGTGTGCCTATAATTATCAGCTACATTGATGATCGAAGTCTTAGATGTGATCTGATCCTCAAGTCTTTTGGCGTTGTTAACACTCGCGAGTGGCCAGTCATAATTAGCTAAATTTCAAGGGAAAATATATTAGATGACTCGATATTGTTATGTGAAACTACATGTTTTGAAATTAATCTGCCAAGTGTATCGTGGCCCACAAGGGTCAATGCTGCATATGAAATAGTTGCTACAAAGATAGTTACTGCAGATCAAGAGGTTACAAAGTTTATATTCTCTTGTGCTGATTAACATTAGAACTCCCTAACTAACCAGTAAGTAATTTCTTATCTTCCCATTATCTACTTTCATGATTTATTTCTCTACGATTATATAACATATGACCTCATTGCTTACTCCATTTCCCACCTCTCTCCCCATTTCCCACCCTGTCTGCTTTCATTTCTGCTTTGCTCCTCCCTTCCAGCTTCTTGCTGCGTTTCAGGCAATCTATCTATAACTTCCTAATCGACTCGCAGACCTTCTGCTCGTTTGACTCTCTGAATCTTTACAAAGACACCACATGCAAAGAACAGAAGTAGAAGGTGCACCCGTCCTATTCCCTATAAACTAACAGTGAATACCTTTAGGAAGACACCTGACAAATGGAGTCCTTGTAACATTACCACGAAAGGCTATGTTTATCTCTGGCCATTGAACAAGATTTCCCAATCTTACGTTGCAATCTAGATATAGCTCCAACGCCTCTGCTTCTGTAAACATACGTTCCCACATGTTGAAATGCATGATATCGGCTCTCATAGCTCTGCCTTCCAGTATGGAACCATAACTATTTTGCGATTGTCCAAGGATGAGATGACCGCCAGAGAATGTTGACGAAATTTGAAACGTTTGCCCGTTATATTCAACTTTGTCATCGACATGCAGACGGAACTGGCCTGTTGTAACCTCCCACACGAATACCACGAGATGCCACTTAGAATCAACAAACGCGTGACTAGTAGTAAATTCCCTATAAACAAGAAATAAAAATCCATTGAATTTACTTCTCTATATTTAAAGTAAGTAATATAGCTGTAGTACAGTAATAAAACCAGTTAAAAAAAATCTTCCTCCCGTTAGAAAACTTGACAAAACTGTCTTAGAGAAATAGGTATTTTTTAAACTCTGAGAGGTGTAGTCTTCCTTGCTGGTATCGAAAGAGATACACGTACTTTGAGGTAATTGACCGATTGTTTCGCTAATAACCAATCAAATTTATCCTTATTTCCTTACCGTTCGTCGCCTTCCGTAATGACTTTACACTGTCGATCCTCCTGGTATAGGAATGCCACTTTTCTATCTTCTTGAGAATGTGCTATTGAAAACACTGCTGACCAATTTTGAGTTGGCGGTCCTCTGATCCACCATGAGACAGTCAATTCTTTAAATTCCAACACGATCGAAACTGATGAAAAATCTTGAGGGTAAGAACCAGGGAAACTAAGATAATAGTCCACGGGTCGCTCTGAGTAGGGAAAACATTTCAAACTTTATCAAAAACATACTTTCGTGTCGCTGTGTTGGGAATAAAAGCAAGCAATGCCATTGCGGCGACAACATGCCTAAAATAAAATGAAAATAGTGGAAAGACTTTCATCGTGAGCAACAAATGATTACTGCGCTGCACCAGCGAATCACGTGAACTCTATTATCCACACCGCAGTTTAGAGTCAGGCCATCAATTGAGGCTCGCGATATTCCAACTGTTATACAGTTAGTTGTTTTAGTTGTTGCAATGTCGCGGTGTTTGATTGATTGTTCTTATTTCTGAAGTTAAGATATACAGAAAGAACAATTTATTCTATCATCAAGCGATTTCACTCTTTCCAGTATCGCAACCAAAGCTCTATCGCGCTAACGAACAACCTTTTGTGAACAACCTAACCCCCCTTCATAAAATCAACTGACTATGTACGTACGTAGGAAATTAAATCATGCCGTCTTAAAATCAGGAATATAACAAAGGATTATAAAAAGACAAAACTATTTTTTTTGTGTTTGGGAAACCAGCAATGCCTTATATTCGAATTAAAATACAATTTGAGCGATACAAATTGTGCAGGCCATACAAATGACTGGCTAAATTGTGCAGGCCATACAAATGACCGGCAGCAGCCAGCCCCCAAACCTGTGCACAAACTCTCGGGAACACCTTAAGAAAAGATACAACCAAAAGCAAAAAAAAACAACAACAACAAAAAAAATGGCTTGAAAATATTTGAGTACCTTAGAAACCAATGCTTGACCATTTTCGAAAGCGAGAGGTCTTTGATTTAAGCCCTCGCGTGGAAACAGATATTTTTTTTGGACACGCTCTTGATCGAACAAAAAAAATTGTTATCTCTATATAAGAAACGCTTCCAATATAACGAACACTAAAACAAGCTTTTCATACATGACCATATTGTTTGGCAAACAGGCCATTTTCCAGGTATAGAAAGCCTCTGCTTTAAAGCGAGGGTTAGCAGAAGGCTTTACAAACGAAGATATTTTTTTCCATACATAATACATAACTTATTTTCACAAGAAAGTTCACAAGCTCGGTAGCTCAGTTAGTAGAGTATCTGCCCGTAAAATTGGAAGGTTCAGTATCTGAGTCTTTAAGGGGCAAATTTCTAAGCTCGTGACAATTTCGCAAAGTTTTCCTTCGAATTTATATGTTAACTGTACTTAGACTTACCTCTATTTGCACGTGTTTTCATTGCTGCTTGTTTCAGCTGTTCCGATTTCCACTTTTCCCATAGTATACCCCAATTTCTTTCGGTAGGATTGTACGGGCCATTAAGAAATGCAAATAAGCAATCGTCAAACCACCATCCCCCTTGCCAAAGCACGGCACAGTTTTCTGTATCTTTTCTGTCATTATCACTATCGGAGGTGGTGAACATTTTGTTGCTGTGTCTCGGACCAAGTGAGTCTGTTCCTCCAGTTGTACCAAAATATCCATCCACGAAAAGTCTGTATTTGTCACTCTCGGAATCAACGGTGAATGTTTCGTAGCTCGCATGTGCTTTCTCTCCAGAAAAGGCTTCTACTTCCACAAGGAGCTGATGATTCATGGAGCTTGTGAGACGGTGCAGCTTTTCGTTTCCAAGCCAGAATTCAGTGAAAAAATTTCCAAAGCCCTCCCTATATTCAACCCAATTTCTTTCAAAGTCAACAGTTCCATTGAATCGCTTTTGAAAAACAATCCATCCACCACCGTTTGTTTCTTGGTCGCAAAGTACTTGGAAAGCACCTTTGCCGTCAGGGTCAATGTCATAAACCCCGGTTGAGTTGAAGCCTCGGTGTAATAAGTCGAGACAATCTGTCCCTGACAAAGAAATTGAAAGAAAATTGTTACCCAAAAGGTCATTGGCTAAATAACCCTAATATAGAATCTGCGAAGAATGCGTTTGTCGTGAGCTCTGCATAGAGTAAATCATGGAATTTAGTCCCGGCTCACCAAACGGAGGTGCAAAGTTGTCTTTATGATAATGAGATAATGATAACAATTACAGTCTTTATACAGAACGTGGGCTCACCTACAGGTAGTTTTCAGGCGAGTGCTGTTTTTCATTCATTCTTCCGATTCAAGGTATTTGGAATATTTTTCTTTTAGTTGATGATAAAAAGCTGTAAACTCAGAGCAAGGATAACAACTAACAGCGAAGTCAAACTATAACCAAACTTGGTGTCACACCAGGTCTGGGAATTGAAACCGCAGCTCTGTGATCGTAGGCATGTGCTTTCCCTGCTGGACCACCCTTATTACTCTTGCCCCTTCCCCACTCCCCCTAGTAGCTCACAACTCTCCCCTCATCCCCGGAAATCATTTCATGTTTAAAAATGCAGCCATTATTTTAGTCGAGATTCAGATATAAAAAAATTCTGCGACTCTGAGATGTCGTTCATCTTTACAGTCTAGGAGATCTGTATTGCTTTCCAAGGTTGTGGAGCACATAAAATTTTGATTAATACGAGAGGTCTCCACTAACTAAAACAGCATGAATCCAAAAAATGTAAAGGAAATAAACAAAATAGCTGACTTACCTACATTAACTTCATTCAGTGCTTCCACAAATTTGAATGGAATGGAAAAATAAATAAATACCTATACAACAGATTGGGGATAATAAGTCTCCATTCAGCAAAATTGAAAGACACAAATTAATCACAAAAAAACAGAAGTTGGAAGATCTCTCCTTAGTCTAAAACAATGATCTTTAAGCGTCATTCCTTCGTGTCATCATGACAACAACTCAGCGGTCGATTATGCTGTTGTTAAAATAATGTTGTTAGATCTAAAAGTTCCTTAAAGTTATCGAGACTGAAGAACTTCAACGGAATCGTCATGGCGACACCTATAATGCCTGCAGCAAAACCCTTCCATAGCTTGTTCGATCTGACTGAAAAACAGGCGATGCTAATTTCGTCATCTTTATTCCCTCTATCGGCGTCTAATTACATTAAACATTCCATATGTTTTTCCTTTTAAAACATTTCTATTTTTGTCAAAGCAGCAAATATAAGGTGAAGCAACGTTTTTCTCGCAGATTGTAAACGCCAGCCTATATGAATGCAGTTTGGAAGGATTATTAAGACGCCCAAAAAATGAAATCTGATAATTTAGTTCTGTATGGTTGGCGAGTTCGCATTATAAATGAATACTTCTCTCTTGTTAATTAGTAAAATGCCAGGTTATAAATTCTCAGAATTTTCCGAACTTTTTTCTCCTTTTAGATAATGAGATAAAAAAAGTTTGAAGAACGATTTTTTAGGAATGTTTCAATTACTCCGTCATACGCAGGGAAAGGTAAAGAAAATTTTAAACTAAAATCTGGAGAGCTAGAATTCGAAGCTATTGTTTAGAATTCTAATAATACGGGGCTTTTAATTCAAACTCAGTCTTTGTTTTGAAAACATGTCATCGCAAAAGCTAAAAGTGCATAATTTAAAACACTGAAAATCTGAAAAAAAAAACGTTTCTTTGGTTTAGGTCGTGCAATGTAAGAGTTTCTACCGTTTTGACAAAATATTATTCATTTAAAGCCTTTTATTTTTTAAGGTACTTTTTTAATAATAATAAAAAAAATTAGAGTACTTAGAAAATAGTAGTTTCCTCAGCACAAAGAAAAGATGATGCAATAGTGAATAATGTGTAACTCTGAGAAATAAAACTCGAGCTACAGGTTTATCAAAGTTCAAAATGTGAAACTGAAAAAGAAAAGATAAAAGGTCGGGTGTGTAATTATGCGAGCTCATTGCGTATAATTTAAAGTTTTGACCCTTAACAAGGTTTGCAGTTTAGATTATTACAAAACTTTTGAAGCACCGATTAAGTTTGAAATATTGTGGGTTAAAGTTATTTTCAAGGAAATCTCTCTTACCAAGTAACTGAGATGTATGCCAAAAGCCATTCTGATTTCACTTCTCTAAATCCATTGCGACTTAAAACCTTGTAGAAAGCTGTTGTTAATTTGAAACTGCTGGAGTTTTTGAAGCAAACTGATTCTGTTCTGAACGACATGGGGTAAATTTTTTTTATCGCACACGTATTGATTGAATTTCTTTGTCAACGAGTTATAAGAATTGTTGACTAAATATTAGTGAGAAAGTTCTCAGCTAACTTGAGTCAAGGACTGAATATAAAAACGATTTAGAATGGAAAACGAGAACATCAACGAAACAGCCACGAACCGGCAATCATTAGATGTATTATTTTTAGACGGAAGGGGGGGGGGGAATGAAATGTATTGTAGGTCTTAATGAAACAGCGCAGCTGCATTCTTCAATCAGGCACTTTCATGCGTTCGTTTTATTCTGTTAAAGGTCAAGGAAAAGTCCAGTGTAATTGTTGTGCAAACCGGTGGCTGTCGCGGGGGAAAGCTGAGATAACTCGTTCAACGGTATCACTCAACAGGATCATTTGCGATGAAACGATACAGTTCTGTAGGTATGCAAAACTGTTAGAATAAAAAAATATTCACGGGGTTGGGGGGATGGATGGATGGCCTTTATTCAAACACGATAAAAAATTTAAAGCTACAGGCTTGTGGGGTCGTGTATTTATAATTAAAAACATAAATCCTAATGTAAATAAAATGTCAAAATATTGACAAGATTAGTAACTAAAGCATTACGAATTATGCATTAAATTTATTTTTTACGAGATGAAATCATTACTGAATGTGTGAAATATCACTAAAATGTTCATAAATAATCTTGCATACTGAGAATTTAGTAAGTAAACAAGTAAGTAAGAAAAAATAGGTAAGCAGGTACAGGGAGTGAGTGAGTTTTGGAGGAAGTGAGCGAGTGAATAAGTGAATTGGTATAGAAGTAAGTAGGAAACTCTCTTCAGTCATAACAAATGTTAATGGCTTAGTTCGTTCCAATTGGAGACTCCATATACATATATGAGAAATTTGCGAATAAAAGTTTCCTCAACATTTGACGCTAATCTATAATTAATCAAAAGTTTTGAAAATTTATTATTCTAAATGCTGAACTCGACCTCGTTTTCAGGTTCATTTTATGCATGGCTCGTGTTCCGAAAGGCGCGACGCGATGGCCATCTATCCGTGGCCAGGCAAGAAAGATACATCTCTCCATTCAATATGCGTGCCGGTTTTGAGCATTTGCAAACTGAGTAAGATTAGAAACCAAACATCCTAGCAGGTAAGCAACTTTTAAAGGAGCATTCCTACGAAACCGCCCTATAATCTGAAAACCCGAAAAATTCAGTTATTACATTATCCTTGGGTTTCACCCACGTGACCAATACCTTAGCAACGGTTACTATCCGCCATCTTGGTGTCCCTCGAGCGTAAACAAACCGTATCTAACGAAGAGTTCATGTGAGAAAGAAGGGATGGTTTTATGCATTATTGTTGGCTGTTCGAGCAAAAGTGGAAAGCATAAAGACTAAGGATTTTTTCGCATAATAATTTAATAATTTTATTATTTCTATAGCGCAAAATTCATTATATATATGATCTAATGCGCTATACCTAAGAAGTCAAGGGGAAGAACAGGAGGAACTAGAAGTTGTTGTATTGTTCGAGGCTTGCGGCTGTTGTAGATCCTCGATTGTTTGGTCGAGCTTTTCTTTGAGCTTCTTAGCCGATGAGAAATCGATGTCTTTAGCCCTCGCATCCGGCACTTCATTGACCTATGTCGGCAAAATCCATGAGCATTTTACCTGAGTGCAAGTAAGCTTGGGGTGTCACGAAAACTCACACCCCGAAAACTCAGACCTCAGACCTCAGACCCCGAAAACTCAGACTCCTCGTAAATTCAAGAGATAAACTCGACTCATGATCACTCCTGGTAATCCCGCGTGTATTTTGACCTATTGGGTTTTGATCCAACTGAAGCAGCAAAAGCAAGGCCGCAAGTTGCACGTTTCGCAAAATCGTCCGATGGTTGAGTATTAAAACATTTTAGAGTAACACAAGACTTCATTTAGCTTAGATTTACCTCCATTTTTCCCGTTAATTTTGAACTTTTCATTCACAGTTAACGGGATCAAATGCGCTCGCTCCAACATCAAAGTATTAAAATGTGGCGTGATTTTGACGAGCCGAAAGGGACGTTTGTTTACCTTTTTGTACTTCGTTGCACAGATCCTTGTTGTCGCTCTGTTAAAATTCTTAAATATTTCACGATAATAATGGATACAAACAGAGACTCGGCCCACCAGTCCCAAAACGAAGACAATTTTGCGACCCTTGAGCTAGAGTTCTTAAATGAGGCAGAAAGAGAAAAACATCGCGAAAGAAGACTCGGCATCAGCGCCGTCACGATTCGCTTCACTGAAGAATCACTCTTGATATTGTTGTCCGTCTTTCGCGTCGGATTTGTTGCATTGTTCCACCGGTTATATTTTTTAAAAAAATTGGTTCATGGTTTATGCTATGCACTATCGAATTATGGAGCACTTCGAAAGCTTGGAGAACACTTCGAGGGACCTGAGTTTTCGGTGTCTGAGTTTTCGTGACACCCAGCGAGCTTGCCATGAATTCTAGTAGTTGCCTCAAACATAAATAAAACACTTGCGATATGTGAGCATGACTCAGCCAGTCCAGCTTTGCATCCCAAGCAATGGGCTGACAAAATAGTCCCATCGTTTTCGGAAATGACCCAAATGTTCACTAAAGGATCATTCATATGCTGTGAATGCAAAACTCGTGCTCTCACGGCATACTTGCCGGCGATTACTTTGCCTACAACTGAGGTTACAAATCCCGACACCATTTGATTAAACGCCTCTAGACTCTTGAACGCCTTGAACTGCTTCTTGGTGTAGAAGCTGGTCTCAAGAACGAGGTAGCTCAGCGAGTCCGACGCTTCCACAGGAGGCAAGCATTTTGGACTGAACTTCTCGGCTGGTATGCTTGCAGGGTCAACCCCAATGACCGAGATCTTTTGCAAACATCTTTCCTTCCAACTCTCTAAGCTTTCGGCATACTCAGAGAGCACTGGGATACCTTAAGATGAATGCCGGATACTTTTATCGCTTTTTTCTGTCTGGATATTCATATAGTTGGCGAAATAATACGGCGATAAGAGAGAGGGCTTCACTAGAGAAATCGACTAATTATTCATAAATTTGACACCCGAGGGACACCAACATGGCGGACACTAACTTCAGCAAAGCTTGTGACGTCACCTGAAACCCAACCATAATATGAATTTTTAGCAATTAATAAAGCCTTTTCAATAATAATTTTAGTTGAAAGTCAATTCTAGGGCGAGAAATTACGATTTGAAAACCGTTCCGCAATTAATTTTCGTAATCACGGCCAACTTATTTTCGGTCAGCGGTCACTCCCATTGTGACGTACATTACTCAAAACACTGTTGGCTTCATTTTATATTTATGCGGAAACCTCGTGAAAATTTAGTGAAATAGTCTTAAAGGTAAAAGATAAAGTCTGTTTACGAGCCTAGTGGTCCATCAGGCCAGTGCTTAACTCCGGCTTCTGTAGCATGAAGCGACTAGGAGTATTTCTACTCCCCCCTGGATGGGATGCCAGTCCATAGCAGGGTTACCCCCAGCATTAAATTGCTGGTACCCATTTAAACACCTGGTTGGAGAGAGGCACTGTGAGAGTAAAGTGTCTTGCCGAAGAACAACACAATGTCCCGGCCGGGGGCTCGAACCTGGACCACTCGATCCGGAGTCGAGCGCACCAAAAATCTCTTGAAATTTAGTGAAATAGTCTTAGTCTTAGTGTTATAAAAACAATATATACGATCAAAATACTGTTTTTGAAAATTAGCCACGAGCACGGCGCGTCAAATGAGTAATCTACGTCACGCTCCAAACTCGCGCCAGTCTTCTTGAGCCTGGTAAGTGATTACGAAAATTAATGGCGGAACGGTTTTCAAATCGTAATTTCTCGCCCTAGAATTGACTTAACTTTAAGCTAAAAATATTATTGAAAAGGCTTTATTAATCGCTAAAAATTCATATTATAATGAAAAAACTGAATTTTTCGGGTTTTCAAATTATAGGGCGGTTTCGTAAGAGTGCTCCTTTAAGAGATCTTTTCCAAAGAAAAGAAAAGAGAATTTGTAACAAAAAATTCTGTTGTTGACTAGTTTTAACATGTCCGCTAAGTTCTATCTCGAAGAAAATTTTATGTTATTCGTTGACTGCCCGAATACAAAACTTTAGTACGTGCTTCAGTAATGCGTAAGATAGTAGTAACTGGCATACCCATTGCGCACGCCACTCCGTGTATATTAGGAGTTATAAAACTTGCGAGTATTAGACCGAACCTGAAATCGATAGATCTTTAAAAATGGTGTCAATTGTTAATTATTGTAAAATTTTCTTTATTATCGTTAGCCAAATGTACTAAGTAGATTACAAATAACGCACAAACTGAGTACAGATATCTCGCAATGTTGCACGGTTATTTGGACAGTTATTTTGTTCTGTATAAAACTTTAATGAAATGATGAAAATGAAATGTAGTAATCAAGTTCTGTTAAGCGCCATTGTTTTATGATTAAAGCTCGTTCATGTCTGGGAGCGGTTGTCTTTCGGAAAATTGGCCGGATTTTCATGAGTGTCACTGGGGAAAAATTATTCAAATGGTTTTCATCGGTAAAGGGTCAGTTTTTTATTTGCGTTACTTTCAATTGTGTTGGGTTTGTGAACAACGAGTGCAAATAAAATTCAACTTGGAGTCGTTTGGAAACCTAGTTTGACAAGTTGACGCCGCACGAGCCAATCCAACGCGGGCGCTACGCAAGACTTGTCACAAACCACATTTTTATTTGCGTTATTTTTCCTGCATTGAAATAAATGCGCATATAATAAAGCAGTTGGATAATAAATGAATTATTAGACGCTTTGGCGAGTCGTATGGTTGAGTATTTTTAATGGTTGTTTGAATTTGACTTGCCTTACGGGCTCTTCAAAAAACGGCCGGCACAACTCGTAAAGATGCTCAGCCGATACTACTTAGCAAAACATCGCATGAGATACATATACTTTCTCTTTTTTTAAAGGCCCAGTTTCACCTACTCGGCTTTGTGGCTCTTTGTTATTGTTTTGAAATGACGATCTCTTTTCTGATTGGCTCATTGCTTATTGTGACTCGCTTAGCCAATAATTTTCGACTATTGAGATTCATTAGTTAAGGGAGAGGTACGCAATACATTATGGGTGAATCGGGGTCTTTTAGTTTTTATTGACATGATTCACTTCTTGTTAAACCAGGTGTGCTGACCACTTTAGCTGTAACCGAAGTCACACGTGATTGTGCTCATCTTTTATTTCAAAACATCCACAAACCTACGGTACTAAACCGTGACATGAGTAAGACTGACTGATTCGAGGCTGTGGACGAATTATGACGTATTTGAGTAAATCAGCTTTCAGGCGATTTCTCAGTTTGGTTCAAACCAATGTGACACTGCATATCTTTATTAGTTTAGGAGAAAAATTTTCGTTAGTACGTTTACTTAGAATTGCGATACACAACGTCAGGGTTTGGTTCTCGCCTGGCCAACATTAAATCAACCAACTCGATTATCCATTTTTTTTGTAATTTTTTTTTTTTTTTGCATGGAATCGAATCAAAGTAGAGTGAATCAAAGTCCAAAAATCTCACAGTCATTGTGAACATTTTATTTCATCAGTCCATCTTCGAGAGACTTGACAGTCTCTGACAAGTGAAGTACTATTGATTTACATTAATTTTTTTTATGGATTTAATGGCGTATTAACACCGTGGGATGTTGGAAGATTCACAAAAACCTTTGTATCTTTCTGATCGAAGGCGTGTAATTGATGACGATAAATTACACGCCTTGGATACCTAAAAAAAATCTCATCGTAAATTATGGGATTTTTTTAGGTATCCAAAATACTGACAGCTCCTTACACCGAAAATTGTTGTGATGGGAATTCTGTCAACGAAATGGAAATCTCTGTAGCAAGCTGGTTAATGGCAACAGTTTGCTTGTAAGTTTTGATTAGCTTTCAAAACATTGTTTGCTCCAAATAGCTTCTAAAACCAAAATTTCTAACTGAGTTGCAGATTTTATGACAATTTGAGTTTTTTGCATGTACAATGAATTGTGGCGGTTACAAGGCATCAACATTTTAACTCACGGAGATAGAGTTTGATAAGAAAAAACCGTCAAATATCTGATAAACCAATTGTTGTTTGTCGCGATGTGCTCAGGAAGTTCTCTTGGTTCGCGGTTCCTGTACTGCTATCAATTATCAGGTTTTGTAAGACAGTTTGTTTGATTTATTTTCGAGGAATTCCATTGTGATGTCACATTTGGCGTGAATATTTTTGAAGGAACATATGCTACTCTGAGATTTGGTCAACAAAAAGGCGTGTGAATATTTTCCTGCAAAATGCTGGGATTTCAATTACAAAGCATTCTTTGACTGAGATAGATACATTCAGTTATTGCAAGGTGAGTAAATTATAAATATAGATACATCTTTTCTTTTTCTTTCAGAAAAAGACGCTCGAAAATCCGAATAGGAAAGAAACAGGTTGAATATAATCATATTACTGAGTACAGTGTATGTCTGTTATTAGCTCTGCTTTCTGCAATGACTCACAATAAAGGTTGGGCCTAAATACTACAGATGATACATACCGTGCTTAAAAAAAAACGAACGCCACAAAAATCGGAATTCTTCGCCTTCCTATCGACTGGCGACTATATCGCTTAAATTAAAAAAAAAAACAACAAAAAAAACACTCATTTCGATTCTTACCTGGGAACAGATAGAATATACTAAAGCAGCCGGATATTAATAACACAAATCAGCAATGCTGTCATGTACTCTTAACACTCTCTTAAAACACGAAATAAGTGCTTAGTCTAGGAACGGGCAAATCTTTCCTTTTTGATAAATTCATCTTTGTTTATGTTTATTTAATATTCTGCGTTGCTCCGTCGACAAATTTGTTTCGGTTTTATCTCCGCCGAATTTACCCTCACTGCGGCTTAATAACTCCCCATGACGTCAAGTAATTAGTAAATAACAGATTTTATCAACTGCATCATCAGACCCTTGTAAAAATACACTCTAGATAAGTGTTTGCATTTAAAGATCCCAAAGGATATAAGCGTCATTTTGAGTCGTTTTCGCTGGCAAGATATCTAGATACAACAATTATTTCCCATGAAAGAACTACGAGCAAGCGGGCAGCAACTGGATTTGCAAACGAAAAAGTCACCCTGTATCTCATAGTAAAAGATATCTAGTAAAGTCCTTCAGTGCGTTAAAATAAAAAAAAAAAATTGGCTACTTTTCTCTTGTCCTTTTTATTAGCCATAAAATATGGGTTGTCGTCTGATGCTGACGTCATCTGAGTAATATATTCCTTCAAAATATTGACTTAAACTGACGTTCCAGCAATATCACACGTTTTTCTCGTTTTCAAATTTAAATCTATCATCTTTTTCTTTATTATTTCTGTCAGAAATGTAAGATAATAGGTAAAGTTGCTTGTCTGGATTTATGACACATGTACTTTAATCCATCCAATTTTTTTTCCAAAATTGCATTATTCTGTCTGACAAACAAAAAAATGACAAAAATCATAATGAAAATAACAATTTATATTGCGTACTTCCGCAAAAGCGCAACTCATCATGAGAAATTAAAATATTGTACTTTATACCAAAGCTGTTATCATTTTCGTTGGTTATCCCATTTTTTTTAGTGAAAATATTCCATATTGTTCTTCATACATCTCGCAAGGTGCTGACAAAGAGACTTTTTCAACAATCAAGAGCTGCTTTTGTTAGCAATCATTTATTTTACTCTCATGACCTTGATATATGATTCAGGGTTGATGATCTGAGGAAATTTAAGATGCTCGTCGCTCGTAGGGGTCATAAACTTTGCTGGCATAATTTTAATTGTTTTATCAGACTCTACGCTGCCCATTTACATGAAAACTCTACCTCGTGTTAATTACGACATAAGAAAATTTTAAGTGATATTTTAATCAATCGATGATTTCATTTTGCAGAAAAAAAGAAAGGGAAATGAGTGAACGAATCACCCTGTCACTGCACATAAGCGATGCAAATGTACAAACACGCGCCTTCCGAAGCCATTCCTTCAACAATCCTCCAACTTTATCAACTCATCGCTCCCGAAGAACGCTTAGTCTCCCAGCCAGAGAAAAACCGATCATTCCCCCACCAATCTCGGAGATTCCCGAAGAATGCCGACTGGATGACGAAAACCATCCCTCAGAACAGAAACCTATACAGAGTTATACAGAAACCTTTACAGAAAACTGTCATGACGAGATCCGTAAGTATATTCACCTCAAGACTAGATTAACTTAGTCACATCTATCAATATCTGATACTGAAGAGGAAAATTAATTGTTACGACGTCCAAAGTCAAACCAATTTATAGACGATTTTGATCTAAGATCTTGCCCAATGCTTAACTGAAAGCATTAAATATCAATATTAAATGACTCTATGAAAAGACGGTTGGGCAACTTAACTCATACTTCTTTCGAAATGTGTTAACACTGAATTACCGTTACAGTTAATTCAACTTCTTGACGACATTAAACCTACGAATTCTCCAACAGGATCGAGGCTTGTTAATGAGATTCCACAAAGGCCCTCTCGAGTCTCACAGCCAATAGGCTCACGGCAAAAACCACTGATTAGCAGTTTTCAGAAACCAGACCGTAAAATATTCGACTGACAAACAACGCTGTCGCGACTAAATAAGCGTCAGTGATAACTTTCCTTGACAGTAATATCACTCTTAACAGGATGCTTGCTGAGTTCTTTATAATGTAAAGAGTTAAATAAAGCGACTTTGCTTCCTATATATCCATACATTTATACACTATAAATAATGTTTACAGAACAGTGTGAAGTCCAATTCGAATTGTAATAATCATCCAAATGATCGATTAACCAGAGGGTAGAGTTGGATTCGTTACTCACGTCTATGATTGCAGACAGAATAGGACGACGCGAAATCCTGTTACCAGTAAAGCAAAACTATGACAGAATTTGAGAAGGAAACTAGCCATCGGTTTTACGTTTTCATTAAAAAAAGAGCTGCAGTTAACTCGGAAAAATGCCCGACAACAACTACCCACATGATGTGTTCTTTCAAATTCCACAATATGACGCGTAAACACCTTATTTATCAATTCATGTACACTGTCCAATTACACGCGTGATGCCTACACTGTCATATTTATTAATACCTATTCACTGTCCAATTACAAACATGACGCCTAAATTGTCTTATTGACGCTCAAACATGGCTAGTGATAACCATTTACGTTCAAGAATTTGCTATACTGGTTAACATATCAGCTACATTATTAACTCGTTGACTTCTTTTTCCTCGTCTTACAGATTGGTTTACACCGATAGCGGGCCTGTTGATTAGTCTTCTGTTATACATGTGGGCATGCCTCTTATCCTTATCAGCTGATGAAAAGAATATTATTTCCTGAAATTATGACCCTTAAATACTGTTTAATATAGCTTTCTAGGCGAATCAGATGGTCAAAACCAGTTAAGAAACGAGAGAAAATCGTGAAGTAGGAGAGTGACATATCTTAACTTTTGACCTTATCCTTTCTTTTCGAGTACAAAGTGATTAGTGACTCGATGCAATTTCCTTTGTTTAATAGTGGGCATTACAAAGTTATCTCAGATTGATTAGAACATTACAAGGGGCAGAGGAGAAAAACGATACTAATACTTGATTATCGCTACTGTAACTCCGCGACAGAGGGGAATGGGCACGAGTCACGACAGACCATGTTGCTGTTGATTCTTAGTCTACATAAATGACTTGGTGAGATACCCCCTGCTCATGCTTTTGTGGAAAAATCTGGAGTAAAATATTTAATCATTTTTTTCAACATTTTCTCTTAGTAAATCACCAGAAGCTTAGTGGTATCGACAAAACCTACCGCAGTCTAGTTCAGTGCGGCAGAAAGCTTAGGGCAAAATCAATAAAGATATCAAGTCTCTTGAAATCGCGCTTTTGTAATCATACCAATCATCATAACGGCTATGAGCAGCAAGGCGCCTCTCAAGCAATCCTATAGACTAAAGTGACTGTATGGTGAACTCGAAGATATATCAAGCAGAATAGAATTAGAGTATAGAGTGACTAAAAGCCAATGATCTTGTGATGCCAAGAAACAGAATTGGGCTGCCATTTCCGCGATAGTCTCCCCCTTTATTATCCGCTATATTTAAAAACTGATCCGTTATCTTCTCTGAGACTCATGCTCTCCCCTGACTCCCAAGTCCGTGCTAATGTGCGACTTTGCTAATACTATGTCCTTATGAATCCTGGGATTGGCCGAGCCTGTACCAGGTCACTCAAGAGGCATGTTGTTTTGAGCTCCCTCTATCATTATTATCGTTGTATAAGATGCAAAGCTAAAAATGCCTCAGGTTGTGCGTTTGCCAATATTTTTTCTTTCCATTATGGGCCAAGTAGATCTTTGATTAGTGTGGGAATGTGGAAATGACCGTAGACATTCCGAAAGGTACAAAATTTTTAGCGAAAACCTCTTATTTCTAAAACGTGGGTTCGTGCAGAAGTCCGTAATAAGTTGTTACCTCTTCCGTTCCATTTTTATCGATCAAGGTAGACCTTTTGGAGCTCAAATGAAAACCACATGTGCATACTCCACGAATTATTGAAATTTAATTCTTAAAAGCAAAGGAATAAGCTTTGGAGTAGCGAGGAATACTATTTTCAAGAGTGCAAGTGCTCTCACGGCAGAAAATGAAAACAGAATTAGCTGACTTCAAGTGAGGGTTTGCGACATGCTGGCCATTATTTGAACGGGTAAATTTTTATTTAAGTGTTAATTTGTTCTTAAGCTATTGTTCAATCGTAGATTTGTCTTTAAAATTGTTCTACTTTCAGAATTTCAACGCTACGCGATTTTATGGCCGTGAAGTTATGTAAACAACGATGGTGAATATATCTTCCGAGTCTCGTATGAGTCGGAAATTAGTTTTTTTTTTCTTCTGAATAGTCTGTTTTAGCACTTTTTTGAATCAAGAGATATCTCTTGGTCGTTTTTCTTTGTATTTTATCAAATGATTTTGGTTAAAAGAATATATTACGATTCAGTTTGTATTCTCATGAGTTTTCGTCATCTTGCTTCAGTTTGGTAGCATATGATTATCTGGTACTGAATCCCGACAAATCCGCTGCATATTGACATCTTAAATGTTTATTTCTGAGTGAAACCTAAGGGATAATGCTATCAATTGACTTACATTGAAAATCGGGCAGAGAAGAGAAAAAGAAGCGGGATTGTTCATAACAACTGTGATAGACGGCTAATTATGTCCTGAAAAATCCGTACTACCGTGAAATGTAAATAACAGACTTTCTTATATTGGCGAAAGTTAAAGGATATGCTTGTGAACTTTGATACATCTTCACTGTACTTGCAACACCAACACTCAAGGTCTTAAAATAATTGAGAAGAATATGCTGCCTTTCTATAACATCAAGAAATGGTTTAGGTATTCTAGTCTTCTCGGATAGGGACGAATAAATGGAGGTCCCGTCTCCTGCAGGGTTAGGGGTAGGAGACGTTAATTTCCCACGCACGAGATCACTGTGTGATGGGTGTCCTCCCCTGGCGTGGGATGGGTGGGTTGTTGTCTTGCGTTTCATACATGAGCCTCTGGCTTAGATCTCCCTGATTTCCACCACAAATCAGAGTCAATGTGCCAGTTTTTCGATAAAATTCTGTCGTTTAAGCGGATTACCACCGCGCCCAACTTATTGATCGACATTCAGCACTACAAACGTCGCAAAAGGAAGATTCCGACCGCATTCCATTCACTCTCACGTTTCACCTTCACAACCACTCAGTTAAATCCATCATTCTTAAAACTTTAAATTACTTCATTCAAACGCGACAAAAACATAGGCAATTTTTTGGTCAGAAGTTCTTTTCAGACTAATGACCAACCAGGCACTTTTAAATGCGCTCGTGGACGATGAAAAACTTGTCCTTTCATTCACAACACTGAGAAAATATCGGGACCCAAACGATCCATTAAGATCACCGATCACTTCACGTGCACCTCCGCCAATGTAATCTGTTGCATAACTTGCACTTATTGCAAAAAGATTTACATCGGCGAAACAGGCAGAAGACTAGGTGACCGATTTCGAGAACACCTTCGCGACATGGAGAGGAATGACAAGGACACATCGAAGCCAGTCATTAGACATTTTAATTTACCCAATCATTCAAAACAACATATGGTAATCTGCGGTCTTTCCTTACACTTAGGTAGCACGGAAAGCCGCAAAACTCTTGAACAAAAGCTCATCTTTCAAACCGGCAGTCTAAGTCCCACAGGTATCAACGAATGCTTTTCATTCCACTAATTTATTCGTGTTTTTCTTGTTGCCATGTTCCCACCAATCACGTGGCTCCATTTTCTGCCTTTAAAAGCACACACAACCCACAATTCCTCTATTCGCTCCGACGAAGGGCTAACGCTCGAAACGTCAGCTTTTATGATCGTAGCGGTGGCCAATTTACCATTTCAACTTTGTTGATATATTCAAATTAGCTACAAATGGAGCTGATGACGATGCAAAGGCTGACTTCTATGAAAGGCTACAAGGTGTCATAGATGGCGTAGCCAATAAAGATCTGATACCGTTGCTGGGAGATCTCAACGCAAAGGTGGGGAGCGGTAACACGAGTTTTGAGACAGTTATGGGAAAGCATGGTGTTGGGAAAATGAACGAAAACGGAGAGCTGTTTGCTGACTTCTGTTCCTTTAACAAGCTAGTGATGGGGGGAAGTGTTTTCCCACATAAAGAGGTACATAAGGCGACTTGGGTTTCTCCTCATAACAAGACCGCGAACCAGATTGACCACATCTGCATAGCATCAAAGTTCAGAAGGTCTTTATAAGTTGTCAGAGTAAAGAAAGGGACAGATGTGGCCTCTGACCATCACCTTCTTGTGGGCAAATGCCGACTGAAACTTAAAAACCATCACACTAGCTCACAGAGGACAAGCCACAAGTTTAACATCGAGATGTTGAAGGAGGAGGAAACAAAAAACAGGTTCAAGCTCACCTTGCGCAATACGTTCCAAGGACTAGCAAGTTTACACGAGAATGAGCAGCATTCAGGGGTAGAAGAGAGCCAAACGGTAGTCAACAAGGTATGGCAGAGTATGAAAGATATCTGGAGGAAGACATGTGAGGAAACACAGGGAAGTAAGACTAAACTTTACAAGGCTTATGTCAGCACAGCTACTCTGGAAAAGATAGAGGCTAGGAAGAAGGAAAAGGATGTGTTAAACCGGAGCAAAGCAAGAGCTCAGAAAGCAGAAGCCCTGATCAGATACTCTAAAGTCAACAGAGAGGTTAAGCAAAACATTAGGAAAGACCTAACCCCAGGGAAAGGCGATTTGAAAGAGCTTTATTCCATCACAAAAACACTGGCAGGTGTCAGAAAGACTACAGACAGACCTGTTAGAGCAGAAAGGGGGGAGGTGGTCACTTATCAAGAAGAGCAGCGAAGGAAGCTGCTCAATAGACCTCCGCCAAGTGAGATACCTAATATAGAACCAGCCCACACACCTTTACACGTCAATGAGAACAGGCCAGGCAAAGTAGAGATCAAGAGAGCCATCAAACGTTTAAAGAATGGACAAGCTGCAGGACCTGACGGCCTACCACCACAAGCCATCAAGGAAGATTTAAGAGTCCCTGTCTATAAATATGGAAAATAACTCGGCAAGGGTCAAAAATTTGATTTCGCTCATATTTTTATGGTAGATAGGCTAGGACATGACAAAAACTACGGGATAGTCTTTTAGGCAAAATACTCTTTCATTTGAAGGAAATATGCAAATTACCAAATTCAGTTAAAATCGTCATTTGACGTGCCATTTTATTAAACAAGTTTGAGAGCCTCACATGCAAAACCACATCATTCTTCCGTCTTTAAAACACTCAAATATTTTTTTGCAATGTTTAAATGAGTACTGGGTTGGTTTGGGGAAATGCTGCGTTATTTTTTGGATGCAAAATAATTAAATTTTGAACACATGTATTTCATTCACTTAAAATTACTTCCAAAAAGGAATTGGTTTTCACCATGTGCGAAACCTTCAAATGGATTAAGCTTCTTGTGGTTGAATCGCCGAAGGATGGTCTACAGTTTCCTGTAAAAATTTCTCTGGGCAAATGATTATGAGCGACGCGAGAGCTTTTCAAAGTACGTTAAAAATGCTAATATTTGCCATCCGCATCACATCTTAATTGACGGGTTAGACATATATTTCAGCATGCGCCACATGTCTTGACCTAAATAGACACAGTTTCGAAACGTGTTGTCACCCTATTTACTGTAAAAGGCAGGTTCAAAAGCCGATTTGACGTGTTTCTTTCACCATTCGTCGCATTTTAAGCGGTCAAGTTTGCCTCTGTTCACACAACGTCCGATGTGCGTTGCCAACTGTCAACGTAATCGATGGTCGAAAACCAGGAATCTGTGATCATCTTTCGGCGCATATGATTAGCGCTGCATCTATTTAAGTCAACAACGGCTAAATCATTCGTGGATAGTTGCTTGCTATGTACGTATTAAACCAAAATTATACAATTGATTGCTGGCCATTGCTCCCAAGCGTGTCGGCGCTCGCAGCATAATCTTACTATACTGAAGTCGTAATTTGCTCGTCACGCAATGGTGTCACGGCATCTCATTTTAGCGGAAGGGTATATAATTTAAAAAAATAAAGAAAATAAAATGATAGTAATAATAACAATAATAATAATGATAATATTGATAATAATGATAATAATGATTATAATAATGATAATGGCGATGACGACGATGACGACGACGGTCATGATGATCATGATGATTACAGCGGCCAGAAGTGCTCTGACCAACCCGTGGGTAGCAGATTGGCCCTTCCCCGTGCACGCGACATTGGCCTCTCCAGCTGGGTGCCAAGTCAACGCAGAACCAATCGCAAAACAGTCAATGTCAAGAAGTTAGACGTCAAGACTCGACGTCTAACTAAGCGAAGGTGTCAGTAAAAGACGCCCTCCCTTCCCCCCAGCAAACCACCAACAGATAGACCAGTGCCTGGGTCATGTCCCCAGCCCGGCCTTGACGGGGTCTCTCCCTCCCCCGCAAACATAGGTTTAGAGCCGCTGACCAGGCCTGGGTTCACGAGAAAACAGAACGGGAATGTTTTTGCGAAATTGCCCAGATATACATATGTCATATCTATAAATGATGAAATTGCTCAAATGTAATCGATGATATCATATATATATATATATATATATATATATATATAAGTGGCAACATGACGTTTTTGTAGTACTTTATGAGGTTTTTATACAACAGCTGCATGATAAAGTGTCCCCACTTACTACAATTTTAAAAACTCGCTGTGGACAAATTGTACAACAAAGAAGGAAGAACTAGCTGAAATAAAAAAATACGAAATCACAACGTGACTAATTAGTGAGAAAACGACTGAATCTAATTAGTAGTTACCTGAATAAACAAATCCTGGCCATGCCACAATATTTGGCGCCTTTTGTTTGCTTAGTTGCGGTTATTGGTATTCTCTTTGGTTCACTTTTTGTGACGGAAAATGGAGGGTTGTTGTTCTTTTAAAGTTATTGTTGGTGGAGTTTGCGGTTATAACCCTAAAGATCGAAAGCGTAATTCTGAAATCGTTCCGTTACTTTCGTGCAAGAAGGATATCGACAGTCATAAGTCTACTTATGAATTTACTGGACCTGAAGATGAAGCGGAGCTGATTTTATGCCGAGCGGGGAAATTCAGCAAAAGCGAAAGTTTGCGCACCATGACGATATGTCCTAACCATCGCACAAAACTTGGGTTAGGCTGGAGCAGGGGATCGAGCACCAGATGCAGGGTTCCGGTAGAAATTTCCGGCTATGGTAAAGGCAAAGGACTGTGGCCAAAGGGTGAAAGAGGTTTGGGAAAGAATGAATCAGAGGCAATACTACGCAAAACTGGTTTATTCGTACAAGTTGGGACAGGTAAGTCTTGTGAATTAATAACAGGTTACACCCCAGCCTGACTGTGCTCTTCGATTTCTTAATTCAGGTGTGTGCAGGACATGTCCACAGAGATTGAAATTTAATACGGAGAGTCTTGCTTAGATAATGAGACGAAACCCCCCCTGCGAAAGAGCTGTAGATCAGGCCCCGGCCACACATATGTAAGTCATCTCGAACAAAACGAAGGAATTTATTTTCGCCCACTTTACTGTATAATTTTCCAATTGTTTTCGCCTGTCTTCACTGAAAAGTTCGAAAACGATAAAAACGAGTCGGACCTGCGATTGTGCATGTGTGAAATAAATGTTCTTCTAGTTCTTCGCGGTCTAGTCCAATATCTCCTTTGTCTTTGGCTAGCGGCTGCCCTTCCTCAGCTCTTTTCTTTTATGGCGGAATCTCACAAAACGCTTCAGGCAATAATTTGCGACATTTTGTTTCCGTGCGGAGATCAGGCGTAAAGATTTGTCTTGTCAAAAGAAAAAAAAAACATTTGTGAGAGCTCGACGGGAGCACAAAGGCGCTAATTTTCTCCAACTGTCGCGAAAGTATTCGAAGGCAAATTCAGCCAAGTTATACAAAAATTCTTATGAATTTGTTAAGTGCTTGCACCGTTTGGTTTTGTAGAAGTTACAAAATTTAGAGACTCGGGTAAATTTACGGATTGAGTTCACAATGTTTGGAAAAAGTAACCAAAAGATTGGCACAGTGCGAAAAGACCTAGGACCGAGTTTAGGGCTACAGTGTTGAGGTAGCAGGTCCGCGTAAGGGACGACAACAGGATACAACTCAGGAGACAAAGTTAAAGTTGTCTTTCTTCCTTTTACTTTATTTGCTCTCTTCCTACTCAACAAGATTGTGTACTCCAAGTGGTTGCATATCAGGATAGATATCGCCCAACCCTTACCCCTTAAAATGAGACGACCGCATTGCGTGACGAACAAATAATGAACCGCGCTGCATTCCAGGATTCACTGAGCAGCAATCGTTCAAATGTGATAGCATTTTGGTGCAGCGCAAGGCAAGAAACTATCCACAAATGGCTTAGTCGTTGTAAACTTAGATGCAGTGGCAAACACATGCGCCGAGGATGGTCAAAGTTCATTGTATTACTGAATACGATGACAGTTGGTGATGTTTACCAGGCCTTGTGTAAACAGAAGCAAACGTTTATATGCGACGAATGGAGAGAGAAATACGTTAAATCGGAGTTTGGACCTGCCTTTTGCAGCAGATAAGGTAAGAACATTTTGAAATTAGCAGCTCTGTGACTATTTTAGCTTTATATACGTCAAGACATGTGGCGCACGCTAAAATAAATGTCCAATTAACCCGTCAATTGAAATTTAACGCCAATGGGGCTTATACTATTTTGCGAAACGAAACGAAACGAAACGAAATTGTACTATTTTGCGAAACGAAACGAAACGAAATTTTGCGAAATGGCGTTTTTTGCCTTTATTTAGCAAATATGTCCTCTTCGTCCGAAACAAAATTTTTCCACCAATAAAATGATCAATATTTTTAAGAGCCTGCTCACCTCTCATTTTATTGACCATAGTAGAATTCGTTTCGCAAAGTAGTAATTTTGACAGAATTACTATTTTGCGAAATGGCGTTTTTTCACCTTTATTCAGCAAATATGCCCTCTTCGTCCGAAACAAAATGTTTCCACCAATAAAAAGGTCAATGTCTCTAAGAGCCTGGTCACCTCTCATTTTATTGACCATAACAGAACTCGTTTCGCAAAGTAGTAATTTTGACAGAATGACTATTTTGCGAAATGGCGTTTTTTCGCTTTTATGTAGCAAATATGTCCTCCTCGTCCGAAACAAAATGTTTCCACTAATAAAATGACCAATATTTCTAGGAGCCTGGTCACCTCTCATTTTATTGACCAAAATAGAACTCGTTTCGCAAAGTAGTAATTTTGACAGAATTACTATTTTGCGAAATGGCGTTTTTTCACCTTTATTCAGCAAATATGTCCTCTTCGTCCGAAACAAAATGTTTCCACCAATAAAAATCAATGTCTTTAAGAGCCTGGTCACCTCTCATTTTATTGACCATAACAGAACTCGTTTCGCAAAGTAGTAATTTTGACAGAGTGACTATTTTGCGAAATGGCGTTTTTTCGCCTTTATTTAGCAAATATGTCCTCTTCGTCCGAAACAAAATGTTGCTACCAATAAAGTGATCAATATTTCTAAGAGCCTGGTCACCTCTCATTTTATTGACCAAAATAGAACTCGTTTCGCAAAGTAGTAATTTTGACAGAATTACTATTTTGCGAAATGGCGTTTTTTTGCCTTTATTCAGCAAATATGTCCTCCTCGTCCGATACAAAATATGTCCACTAATAAAACGATCAATCTTTCTAAGAGCCTGGTCACCTCTCAATTTATTGACCATAATAGAAACTTGTTTCGCAAAGTAGTAATTTTGACAGAATTACTATTTTGCGAAATGGCGTTTTTTTCACCTTTATTTAACAAATATGTCCTCTTTCCCCGAAACAAAATGAAAGACAACTACTTGTTTTTGTTCTCGATTGCTCTTTATTGGCTCGGAGTTTACTCTTTATTTTTGTTATAATTCTGTTTTCTATTCTGCTCTGTATTCCTTGTATTTTGTTCTGTTCTATTTATGGTTGCCGCAACTCGATTTTATAGCTGACCGACAAGCCACATGCGTGAATGGCAATTCCAGCCGAACTCAATTAACGCTCGATGTTTGGTCAAACTGCTAGGAAAATACGTTATAAGGTGACGAGAGGTGACCAGGCTCTTAGAAATATTGATCATTTTATTAGTGGAAACATTTTGTTTCGGACGAAGAGGGCATATTTGCTAAATAAAGGCGAAAAAAGGCAATCTTGCAAAATTTCGTTTCGTTTCGTTTCGTTTCGCAAAATAGTATAGAAAACAGAATTATAACAACGATAAACAGTAAACTCCGAGCCAATAAAGAGCAATCGAGAACAAAAACAAGTAGTTGTCTTTCATTTTGTTTCGGGGAAAGAGGACATATTTGCTAAATAAAGGTGAAAAAAACGCCATTTCGCAAAATAGAAATTCTGTCAAAATTACTACTTCGCGAAACGAGTTCTATTATGGTCAATAAAATGAGAGGTGACCAGGCTCTTAGAAATATAGATCATTTTATCAGTGGACACATTTTGTTTCGGACGAGGAGGACATATTTGCTAAATAAAAGCGAAAAAACGCCATTTCGCAAAATAGTAATTCTGTCAAAATTACTACTTTGCGAAACGAGTTCTATTTTAGTTAATAAAATGAGAGGTGACCAGGCTCTTAGAAATGTTGGTCATTAAATTAGTGGACACATTTTGTTTCGGACGAGGAGGACATATTTACTAATTAGTAATTCTGTCAAAATTACTACTTTGCGAAACGAGTTCTATTTTAGTTAATAAAATGAGAGGTGACCAGGCTCTTAGAAATATTGGTCATTTTATTAGTGGTCACATTTTGTTTCGGACGAGGAGGACATATTTGCTAAATAGAAGCGAAAAAACGCCATTTCGCAAAATAGTAATTCTGTCAAAATTACTACTTTGCGAAACGAGTTCTGTTATGGTCAATAAAATGAGAGGTGACCAGGCTCTTAGAAACATTGATCATTTTATTGGTGGAAACATTTTGTTTCGGACGAAGAGGACATATTTGCTAAATAAAGGCGAAAAAAACGCCATTTCGCAAAATAGTAATTCTGTCAAAAATTACTACTTTGCGAAACGAGTTCTGTTATGGTCAATAAAATGAGAGGTGACCAGGCTCTTAGAAACATTGATCATTTTATTGGTGGAAACATTTTGTTTCGGACGAAGAGGACATATTTGGCGAATAAAGGTGAAAAAACGCCATTTCGCAAAACAGTAATTCTGTCAAAAATTACTACTTTGCGAAACGAATTCTACTATGGTCAATAAAATGAGAGGTGAGCAGGCTCTTAGAAATATTGATCATTCTATTAGTGAAAACATTTTGTTTCGGACGAAGAGGACATATTTGCTAAATAAAGGCGAAAAAACGCCATTTCGCAAAATTTCGTTTTGTTTCGTTTCGTTTCGTTTCGTTTCGCAAAATAGTATAAGCCCGCCAATGGCAAATATTTGCATTTTTAACGTACTTTGAAAAGCTCTCGCGTCGCTCACAATCATTTGTCCAAAGAAATTTTTACAGGAATCTGTAGACCATCCTTCGGCAATTCAACCACAAGAAGCTTAATCCATTCGAAGGTTTCGCACATGATGAAAGCCAATTATTTTTTCGAAGTACATTTAAGTGAATGAAATACATGTCTTCGAAATTTAATTATTTTGCTTCCAAAAAATAACGCAGCATTTCCCCAAACCAACCCAGTCTTCATTTAAACATTGAAAAAAACAATATTTTTAGTGTTTTAAAGACGGAAGAATAATGTGGTTTTGCATGCGAGGCTCTCAAACTTGTTTAATAAAATGGCGCGTCAAATGACGATTTTAACGGAATTTGGTAATTTGCATATTTCTTTGAAATAAAAGGATATTTTGCCTTAAAAGACTATCCCGTAGTTTTTGTCATGCCCTAGCCTATCTACCATAAGAATATGAGCGAAATCGAATTTTTCACCCTTGCCGCGAAATTAAGAATTTGTCTGATTTTTGCCGACAGGCACTCTTAAGTACCTTGAGAGAGATGTTTTACGAGCTGTTTGGGAAGATCTGGGAGACAAATGAGGTACCGGATGACTGGAAAGAAGGCTACCTGATCAAATTACCAAAGAAGGGAGACCTAAGGGAATGCAAGAACTGGAGAGGCATCATGCTGTTATCAACTGCCGCAAAAGTGCTGAGCAGAATAATCTTGAAGAGACTGAAGGTGGTAGTGGACAAACGACTAAGGGATGAGCAAGCTGGATTTCGAAAGGAAAGGTCGTGCACTGATCATATTGCCACCTTGAGGCTCATCTTGGAGCAGTCGCTCGGGTGGAACTCTCCCGTCTACACGACCTTTGTTGATTTTTAGAAGGCCTTTGACAGCGTTTATAGAGACGTGTTGTGGAAGTTATGACGTCATTACGGCATCCCTGAGAAGTACATTACTCTTATACAGAAGACCTATGACAAATGCAGCTGCAGGGTAATTCACAACGGTGTCCTTTCTGAATTGGTTGAGATGCTCACCGGAGTACACCAGGGTTGTTTGTTATCGCCCTTTCTGTTCCTGCTGGTCATCGACTGGATAATACGACAGACAACAGAGAAACATCGAGATGGCATACAGTGGACCCTCATGACTCGGCTAGAATATCTAGACTTCGCGGACGATGTCGCTTTACTCTCACACAATCACCAGGGCATGCAATCTAAAGTTAAAGCCAGTCTCGCCTACTGGAAGGTTGTAAGCATCGCTGTCGCTCCAAAATTTTGAATCCTAATGGAATTTACTCTAAAATTTGCAACAAAGGAAAACAAATTATTTCAATAATATAACAATAACAGCCGAGAGCGACGCTTGAAGTTTTTTAGGAAAACATCCGCCATTTTGTCGACCCCCTTTGTCGCTTCTCTCCACTGACCTTTATCCAAAATGAATTTCCTAGCAAATAAGTTTATACCTTATCAGTGGCCATTAATCTGCATGATTGGCGTCCATCCTCCATCTCCGCATCCAAAGTCTCACATGTGACAGAAAACAGAAATTGGCTTCAAGTCTAAGTGCAGGGTAACCTCGCCACTCTTCTTCGATATCTGCGGCCTTACTTCTCGAACGAAGATTAGGAAGGTTGTCCACGTTGACGTCGGCTGCAGGCACGCTCGTAGCTGACCAGACCGATGTGGGAAAGGCAGATCCGCGGGCAGTATCTGCAGAGAAAGGTGATGTCCGGAGTGATGGTGGAGGCCGCGCGGGCCTTCCTCCTCTGTCGCTTGTCTTTAAGTACCTCACGTCTATCCTCCTCAAACTAGGCAGTGGCTTGGTTGATTGTGTGGCGCAAGGTACCACGGTCGGTAGCCAGGTCAGACCACTCTTTGTGGTCGACTTTGCAGGTGCTGAGTGACTTCTTTGGGCTGTCCTTGAACCTCTTCTTTGGAGCCCCTCTCTCACGATGTCCAGTTGAGAGTTCACCGTACATGATAATCTTAGGTAGGCGGTGGTCTTCCATTCGGGAAACATGACCAGCCCATCGGCGCTGGTGCTTCAGGATCGTGGCTTTAATGCAGGGAATCTTCGCCTGCTCCCGGATTTCGAAATTGGTGTTGAAATCACACCAGTGGATGTTGAGGATGGTGCACAGGCAGCGCTGGTGGGAGCGCTCGAAGAGGTGGATGTGCTAAAACAGCCGCGAGCCATCTGCAAAGCATGACATAATACGTTGAAGAACTCGCTCAGTGTGGGCAACAAGGGCAGCGTCGTCCGCGAAGAGAAGATCTCGTATCAGCCTCTCTTGGGTCTTTGTGTGAGCGCGGAGTCGCCGTAGATTGAGGAGACTACCATCCAGACGGTACCTGTATAGAGTACAGTATTAAGAGGAGAGATACAGTTGAAACTGGATAATAACCATGGCTTCTACAAAATCCGTAGGTGACACAAATTGCTTTTTGATTCCTTTGCAAGTGAGAAACTGATTAGGAAGATCATTATCAAGGTTCTTATGCTAACCTCAGGATTATTTTCAGGATTATCACTATTCTTATTATTAGAGCTTCCCTTGTCCTTCTCCCTTTTCATATTATTACTGCGTATTGTTACGCCATTAAATGTCGGGGGAATTTAGCTAAGGACTGCACCACGCTATGCGAGGGGTATCCAAGGATCTCGAACTGTCTTTTTCTGCTTTATCTTATTGCTCGGCTCTCCCGCATACAATTCGACTTACTTCTGATTTTACTTGATACTTTGTAAGTCTAGTTAATCCCACATTTTAATCTTCTCTGTCTACATTCTCTTTAATTGAGTAAGCTCTAAAGTACACGCTTACATATTCATTATTGATAAACATGGGTGGGCATGCTAGCTGACTGAATTTGGGACAAATGTACAACAACGTACTTAATGCTTCCGATCAACTACATCAATCTCTGACTCGGTGAGCTAAAACAGAAACTTTCGGGTGGGCCCAACACAAAGTCAGTCGACAAGCTAAACGCGTCTACTTAGAGGCTAGACGACACAGTCGCAATTGGCAAACTGCTCATTAGAGCTCAAACCTAAACATCTTCAATTCATATAGTAAATATATCCTTGATAAAAACGAATAACTAAATCATACTGAGCTGACTGACTCAGTGACTGACTAAATGACTGACTACAGTAACTAATTACATCAGCACAGTACTGTTATTTTCATTTTTCTCACTATATTTTGCTTCGGTTCTGCTTTTGTTAATAAATTATTAACTTACACATTCCAGTCGAAGATTTCCTTACACGTCGAAGCTAAAACAAAAAAAAAAGATGTATCAACAGCAACAAACCCTTCGGCGTATGTGTTTTGAAATGCTCTGATTGATGACTACTTACCAGTAGAATAGAAAGTATATAAGGTTCTAATGAAAGTTCAAAAGTGTAATTAGTTGCAAATTGGAAAGAAGTAGCAGGTTAGAATCATTCTTTAGTACGCAAGTTATCAACTTCCTTCATTTACGATAGCTATGAAATCCTCCATGGGTCGATCTTCAGTTAAGAGCCAGAAGTGGCGACGGTGGTTAATGCGCTCGATAAAAATAAAAGTAGCGGAGCCCTGAATACGACGAGCGGCATCCCAAACCACTCGCGGCGTTGCTGTTGGTTCTCACGCCGCTTAACGTTTTAAATGCACACCGTATCTACACGGGCTAGCTATTACACGCCCTCCCAGCAAATAGCCTATTTTAAGTTTGATTTCGCAGTAGTTGCTAACAAGGCATTTTAAAAAGGCATTTAACATACTTTTTCCCTTTTTCTTTTTCCACCTCACTGATGAACATAAGCGAAAGGTTGATAACTGTTGTCAAACCAGAAACATTACAAGAAACTACTGTAACTGAGATACAGCAGGAAAAATGTTACCTGAACGACAGCTCTTTCCATCTGCATAGTATCCTGGTTTGCATCTACGACACTGTAAGATCCCTTGAAATTGTTGCACGCTGCGTTTTCACTGCAGTAGGATGTTCCGTTAGCACACTCGTTTACATCTACAAATTTCAAAGCAACCGATTTAGTAGGGAAAACGGTAACCAGTCGTTACGTACCCACAATTATTTCGTACCCAAATGCAGTTGATCCGTACCCAGTTTGAGTCGGTCCGTACCCAAACTGCTGGTCGATTTACTCCTTTCTCAATAGACATTCACACGAAATAGCTCAAGCACGAATGCTTGACCAGATGTGATCAGAGTGAAGCGAGTATGATACAAGCAAATTCTGTTGCAATTGTGCATATTTGTGACCTTAGCAAAAACAACTAACTTACTTGTCTGGGTTAAGGTAAGTGCGATATTTTCTTAATAGAAAAGTGTGTTGTTTATACTTGTGACTTTTTTAACAATAATAGCTTGTGTGAGAGTGATTTTTTTTCCTACCTTAGTAGGATTTCTTTTCCTACCGGTAGTAAATTGTTTTTTTTCTAACATACTCAATTTGGAAATCACATTTTAGCAGTAAGGGTACGAAATGATCCAGCTGACTGGGTACAAAGAGCTTGTTATGAAAGAAGTTTATAATTTACTGGACCTACTTTTATCAGTACTTTTACAAGTTGTGTATGAAACTGGAGCTTACAAGAGCCTACATATGGTTTGACATGAAAAGGTTTACCTTTCTCACATTTGGGACCTTCAAATACATTGGTACACAAACAGCGATATCCTTTGTCGGCAAAACCGCTTTGGCAACTAGTATTGTTGTCGCAAGGGTTATCAATACAAGCGCTCTGAAGCCAAAAGGAAATCAAATATTAATCTTAACACCATGCGTTGAAGTGTTGCATGTTGGGTGATCAATTTTGTTTTCTAAATTTAAGTCTTTAATATCTAATTTAGAGCAATCGATAAAAAACAAAAAAACAGTAGTGATAATAGTAATAGATAATAGTAATACAGAATCAAAAAATAAAAAATAAAAATAAGCTTCTTCCCTCGAAGTAATAGTGATGCGAGTTCTTGTTTTCTTTGAATTCGTTAGGATTGCTGTACTTATCAGTTAACAGTAACTCACACCACAGTCGTCCTTCGGCGGCCAGGTTCAGTCACGGAGACACACAGAGGGAAGTGAAGGCATCTAAAGGTGCATTCAAAGTCGTCGTATACTATGATTTCTTCAAGTTTAGGTACATTGAGATGATAGAACTTGTCTTGGGAGAGTAGACTTCGCCTGGATATCTTTGATGAAGTTACTGGTATATCATCGGGTTCTATAATGACTGCTTATATTGGTTAAGAGTGAGCGCATTTTTGAAAAATAGGTCGCTGGCAAAAATAAAAACATCCAGGACTAGATTGCACTTATTCAGAAACAGAGAATTAGAAATGCGTGGTGTTCCTAAACTTTCATGGAGAATCGTCTCCAACTGCAATTATTGTGACCGACAAAGACCAAGGCAGCAACTTATTTTTCAAACCGCAACAAGCTCGTACAACAGACACTAGCGTTTACATATGCGATATTAACCAAGTATGAGGTCAAGGTGGCTGGACATTGGCCGAGTTCTTTTTTCGCCTTTTTATGGACCGAGACGAAGTCGAGAGCCGAGAAAGAAAGCCAACTGAATTTGTAGTACAACAAACTCACGAGAGTCGTTCCTGTTTTCTTTGTTTTTACTATCTTCTTCCACTTTTTGCGTTTCCATCGCCGAAATTGTCCAGGAATTACTAACGTAGTTCTAATTCAATTGTTTTCATGCGTAGGATCAATGTGGGGAATCCCGGGCGGGCAAGATGGGGCCCGCTCGGGTAGCTAATCAGAGCACAGGATTCGCTTCATCTTGCCCACGGGCGCTGCGAGCGATGTAATAAAGATACTTTATCATGCCTCAGAAATAAGCTGCATTTGGATATCAAGGTCCTCTTTGGTATGACTCAAAAAAAGCGTCAGTATATCAAAACAGAGTGAGACGAAGACGCAAATTCAGATTATGGCCTGCTTTGGTGGAGTGCAAAGCGAGAACCCATTTTGTCCACAATCATTCATTTTCCTGTTGTTGTCGCCTGTTCTGAGTATTGAGACGTCAACGTAATTTTTTAGCATTTCTATTTATTTTTTTCATTTAAGACATCCTTTTAAGCAATAGTTTCTTTCATTAAATGATAAGATTGTAAGCTCTCCGGCCTAATATCATTAAAAATTCCCTTTTTTATCGCAAAGATATCCAAGTTAGATAGAAGAAGTTCAAAATAAGAAGTACTACTTTTACTCAGCCAGGGCGTGGGCTCTAATTTTAGTAGAAAGGACTGAATGGCCAAGATCCCAAAATTGATCATGAATGACACGCCAAACCAGTTAGTGTGGCTGCCTATCAAGGGTGCACGTTTTAAATTTCACTTCTCTTTAAGGTCATGATACCAACTTTTATTTGCTAAGCCACTGAGGGAGAGGTTGAACTACCCACTCTGGCAGAACTATTACATGAAATACAAACAGCCTGTCTGTGAGGCAGACGAGCTCTCTTGCAGCATGTCTTGTTCTACAGCCGAGTACATTGCTAATCAAAAGCACCAAATTAAACACTAGTCATATAGTTTGGCTTATTGTTCTCTGATTCAATATGATATCCTTAGACAATTTGCCAACAAGCTAAGTATATTTGATAGGTGCAGAAAAATTATTCAAAGTACTTTATTGCAGCAGTTTCAAGTCTGGAAAGCGCCTTCTGAAGATTAACGAGAAAATAAACGGAAATAAATGTTTCTTATGGCAAACTAGCCTTTAATTTGAAGAATATGTAAAAAGAGATATTGCCCTTATCGGGCTTAAAATCGACTTCTTTATGACAATTTTCATGAAAACTGGACGACCTGGCATATTTTACGACAGCTTGTTATGAACTTGTCGCACTTTGTAATACCTGTCGCTCTTTGTATTCACACTCCTGCTTCTGCTGAGGCAGATAACACAGACACGAGGTTCTATTAACATTTTACAAAAAAAGTTGCAAAAGAAGATAATTATCTGATTTGCACACGCATCGAACGCCTTTTGCTATGTGATGTTAAAAGTCTTTTATTTCGCACTTCGCCATAAATCCTTTGTTCGCCTCGGCGAATTCTAGGTCTTTGATAACGTCACATCCTTTTGCTTTGAAACACCTGTTGAGTCCAAATCGTAAAGAAGTCCTGGAACTTTTCGAGTACGAGTTGCTATCACTTCTTTTAGCGCCGGCGTATACTTCTTCAAAACGCTGGCCAAAGCGCTTTTATCTTGTGATTCCTTCAAGTTCTTCTCCCGCAAATAATCATTAAGAATTTTTGCTCCTGTTATGTTTTTAAATCTTTGTTCTCAATAAAAATTTTCCATTCCTTCATGGAAACAGAGGCGAAGCACTTAGCCATTTTCGCAAACGATTGACAGAACTACACCGACGAGGGGCCTGGAAACTAGGTAGACTTTGAACTTGACATGATCACCCAATATCTGCCGCAGATATTGGGTTATGATGTCAAGTTCACATGTGACTGTATATTGACTGAATGCTCTCGACCAATGAGATGTTTTATTGTAAGTCTTATGTATGATGAGAATAATATCATGAGCATCGAATATGGGTTCCTCGTTTATTTCTACTTCGATTTCAAAACATTTTACTGGCTTCGCACAAATGGAACGCTGTAGATTAGATTTAAAAAAATTACACTAGAAAGAATTCTAAAAAGAGAAAGGAATGAGTTCCTTTGTTTTTGTTTGTATGTCTCAGGATACTACATTTTTCTGTTCTATGGTGGCTTCTCGGTTTAAATATTTGAAAGTCGGAATTTTCCCTTGTCACTGCACCAAGATGTACCCCATGGCTTTGATGCGTTTGTTCCCATTATCAGCCTTGTGTGTTGCATCATTTCCACAGGTGTTGTTGTCATCGTAGTATCCTCCTGTACCAAAGCCAATTCTGGAATTACAAGAATAACAGCTATTCTGCTGATTAGCAATGATGCCGATTCTTGCTTTGGAGGAAAAAAGATGGTTTCCCTCTGCATTGAACCCTTCTTTGTTGCAGTTTTGCTGCAAAGAGGCCTCTGAATCAATTAACACCTTCCACATGTTACGACCTAGTGAGGTGGCGTGGTATATTCCAGAAGCTATCAGTGAGTGGAGAGAGTTAGCCTGCTTGTTGAATACAATGAAGTTGGTCTGTTGGTTGATCTTCATACCGAGACAGATCTTGGAAAAGGATGTGTTCCAGTAGGTCGGTAACTTGGTTTCTAAAAAGTCAAAGCCAGTCTTGCCCCCTGGAAGGTTGTGAGCATTTCTGTCGCTCCAAAACTTGGAATCATAATGGAATGTCATCTAAAATGCACAACAAAGATTAAAATATTCACTTTATTTTCGATAGAAAATCAGTAACAGTGTGCTCTAGACCCCCAGTCAGTGAAGAAAAGCTAATAACACCCTTTGACTTTTTCCAGGAAACAGCCATAGACTTGCCCATCCCCTTTGTCGCTTCTCTCCACCGACCTGCATCTACAGTTTATTTCGTAACATATAACTTTTCACCTTACTGCCATTAATTTTCATGACCGGTGTCCATCCTCCATCTCCGCATCCAAAGTCTCCCATGTGACAGAAGACAGAAATTGGCTTTGAGTCTAGGATCAGGGCAACCACACCACTCTTTTCTGATCTACTTAAAAAAACCATTTTCTTAAAAGGAGAGATTCAGTTGAAATCTGATGAGTGCCATGGCTTCTACATATTCAGTAATTGACACAAAGTACCTTGCGATTAGGCGATTCCTTTCAAGACAGGAGCTGGTGTGGAAGATTATTATCAAGGTTGCAATGCTTTTCAGATTTATTATTATAGCTAATGTTATTTTCACATTTTCTCACAATACTTCATTTCGGCTCTGTTTTTGTCAAATAGTTATCGACTTACACATTCCAATCGAAAATTTCCTTACACGTCGAAGCTGAAAGAGGGAAAAGACAAAACAACGGCAATAAACCCAGGTTTATAATACTCTCAAGGGGAAAATTTACCTGTAGAATTGAAAATATATAATTCGGCTATAATCATGAGATGATTATAGCCGAGTTGGCTATAATCATCTCATGTCCAACAAACGCGAGTGGAATAATTGTTTTATTAAAAACGCTGCATTAAATTATTAAATTTTATTAAATTTTTAGCTCTCTTTTAATTTTAAGCTTACACGTACGCTTACCATATTTGTAGATTATGGTATATTGGCTCATATACCATAATGGCTAAGCCAATAAAAAGTCTTGAATTGCATTATCCAATGATC
>NC_142532.1:7749878-7764878 GCF_964205215.1 Stylophora pistillata
CCATCACTTTGTTCTTCAAAGAAACTAGTGTTTTGGTCTCGTTTACCTTTGCAAGTCCGTCCATCTCCAGAATATCCAGGTTTACATGAGCAGTTGTAGGAACCTTTGGTATTGTTGCAAACAGCATTTTCATTGCAGTTTTGTGTTCCTACAGCACACTCGTCGATATCTAAAAAAATGATAAGTGTGATCCGACAGGATAGTCTTATAATTTTCAAGCGGCTCTCTAACTGAGAGGGCCACCAAGCCAGTTGAGAGCTGGTTATTGTGCGATTTTATGACATGCCGGACCTAAACATTTACAGGTATATTTTAGAAGGTGTGTATAAAACTTTGAGCCCACATGAGCACACAGTCGGTTTGTAAAATTTTTAAATAATCACATTTAAAGGTTTACCTTTACTGCAGTTCGGACCTTTGAATCCAGTAGTACACAAACAGCAATATCCTTTGTCTGTAAAACCGCTTTGACAAGTAGCATTGTTATCGCAAGGATTATCAACACAAGCGCTCTGAAGCCGAAAGGAGAAAAAATATTTACAATCTTATATCGTACTCTGAGATATTTTCAGTTGTTTGCTCTAAATAAGATAGAAAACGAGGGGCATACTGATAATGCTAGAGATAAATATATTTACAGTGATCTTAGAATTATAGCTATCATTCCAACGCTTATGATTGGGAAGTAGTTATTTATCCCTGAAATTAACTATTTGCAAATGATCCAACTCCTACCTCAGCTGCACGATAAAAATAATGGCCTTTCTTCTCCAGTTCGTGTTCGTGTCCTTCGTGAGTAACATTATTCAATTCACACTTGTACCTTCCGTTTCTACCAACTCGTTTATCAAGATTAATGCTGACGCAGTTGGGTTCCATATAACACATGTTCTCACAAAACTCCATTATCGTGACTTCAGCGGTGCGGATCACATGGTTTATGAGACGTCTGCTATCAAGTGCTTTTTCAGGCGCAAACTTCAAATGACGGCATTGGTCTGTATCAGAAAAGTCTTAGAAATTTAAAAATACAAATATATGTATACCAGAAAAGGAAAACAATTGTAATAGAGATTAACTTAAAATAAGTGATAGTAATAATAAAAATATTAATAATGATGGTAATAATTTGGTTTCGTAATGAGGTTTCATAATTATCTACAGTTTATTTGTCTAAATATTTAAGTACTTGATCAGCAGGGATTTGCTAAAGCAAAGGCATAGAAAAAACCAGGAAAGATTTATTACTCGACGTTTCGGGGTCATCGTGACTCCATTATCAAGAGACTAGTTTAAAAACATGCAAATAAGGAAAGGTACAAGAATAGCATAAATTAGACTGAACGGCTTAAACAAACACCTTGGCGCGGATGGAATCCGTTTGCACGTTCAGTGTTGGCTTACGCATGCGAATATACAACATTTCATTAACAAGGCAATCAAATTTGCCGTTATTTGTAACGGCAAATTTGATTGCCTTGTTAATGAAATGTTGTATATTCGCATGCGTAAGCCAACACTGAACGTGCAAACGGATTCCATCCGCGCCAAGGTGTTTGTTTAAGCCGTTCAGTCTAATTTATGCTATTCTTGTACCTTTCCTTATTTGCATGTTTTTAAACTAGTCTCTTGATAATGGAGTCACGATGACCCCGAAACGTCGAGTAATAAATATTTAAGTATCCTAAATTATTTTAATTCATCCATCCAATTGCGTTTCTATCGGACTATTTCTAGGTAGTAATTATCTGTACCGTTATCTGCAGGATGGTAATTAATTTCCGCAGAATGTGCAAATATTTAAGCAAGAAATTTACATTCGAAAACTCCCCTAAAATAAAGGAGAGTAAATTTTCTCAGTTAAGACGCAAGTTCTCAGTTTTGATGAGTAAAGTGGACGGAATCGTTAAAGAAATCCATGAATGATCCAGATCAATAAACAAGTAACTTTGACAAAGAACCTGTATTGCAGGAGAGCTTTGTTGTATGACACCTTGTTCTTCAGCCGATTAAATTACTACACACTGAAAAGCTACATAATTATCATAACGCTCGACTGTAGTTTTTTCTTTTTTTGAGAAAAAGTTGACTGAAATTGAGCAAATATCTGACTTTACCAACACAATAACCACTACGTATGATGCACGATCCTTCGCAATAGATAGTGCTATTTATGCAATAGCGAAAATCAGACCTGAAAAAAATTCAGGCCTGTACGGGATTCGAACCACTGACCTCTGCGATACTAGTGCAGCGCTCTACCAATTGAGCTAACAAGCCAACTGGGAGCAGGCCGTTAAGTTGTAGCAGACAAAAACAAGAAGAGCGGAATCCAAAAAGAGTAAACTTCCTCATTACGACAGTACAAAAAATTAACAGATGAATAAAGAGGTGGACAGATAGGTAGAAAATATTGCAACAGACAAACTTGGTTAACGAGCTTGATAACAAAGAATCAGTGTAAGAAATAAAAATACAGAAGATCTTTCGCAATTCGCTTCGTAGGAGATGCACAAAAACTTACTCAAACAAACCATCCGCCCACTGATCATCCATTCACCCAGAGTTTCTTGGTTAGGCCGTTAAAAGAAGTTTAAAAAGGTGTTGAGTAATCTTTAAAACGAATTTCTTTTGTGGAGACAAATAACAGGTACGAGCGCTAAACGGGTAACTATAATTAAGAGCACCACTTCTCCCCCACTATTCCCACTCAGAAATGAGTTACGGTAAGAACTAACCTTGGGATGAGAAAGAAGCAGTTATCATAAAACCCCAAAGTAACAGAACAGAGATAAAAATCGAATTCTTCATGTCGCAGGTCGCTCTCTGAGACCGACTTCATGAAATATGTGAAATTTGACTCCAGAATTCCAATTTAATTTTTTCCTAAAGTAAACACTTCCTGACTTTCTTTTGACCAATGAGACCTGGATGTTACCTTATCATCCTTTTAATCTGATATCTTTAGTAATTCTACCGGCAGGCATTCATTTCATTGGGAGAAAACAGATTATTTATCTTACTTCACTAGTTTCTTGATGATTAATCGTACTGACATAACAGCGGTTAAAGTTTGAAAATCAGTTAACTTATTCTCAGAAAGAAACTAAATCGAAAATGTAAATGCTTCTTGTGCTTTACTTGGCTTTCATTGATAGGATAAGGAGAAAGTGATTTTGTCCCTATTGGGCCCAAAATCGTCCTCTGCTCTGAAATAGATTACTAAAACTAGACTAGCATGGCCAAAAAAGTCTTAGAAATTCAAAATAAATTTAAGGAAAGAAAACAAACTGGCAAATTAATTGAGATGAAAATAAATGACGTGATAATGATGATAGTATCAATAATAATGGAAATAGATAGGTTTAGTCATGAGCTTTTGTAATTATCGACAGTTTATATGTCTGAATATTTAAGTGTCTTAAATTTCTCAATTCGTCCACCATTTGCAGTCCTATTCAGACTATTTAAAAGCACCTCAGGCATTTGTGTTCCATTTAATTTCTCGGTGGCAATTATCCGTGCTGTCATCTGCAGGAAACTTGCTGATGGAAATTGATGTCCACGGAAAATACAAATTTTTAAGTAATAGATTTACAATCACAAATTCTCCAAAAGAAGAGCGTGGTAAATTTTCAAAACGCAAGTTCTTAGTTTTATTTAGTGAAGCGGACTGAATATTTGTAAAAACTCGTAAATGAACCAACTCGATAGCAAAGAGTAATTTAGGGGAAAAAAACAAAAAAACAAGACAAACCAAAGACAAGAAATGAAAACCATTCGTAATGAAATTCATATGAATGTACCTTTACAAACTATCAGCCTAACTATGTTTCCATTACTAGTAATTTGCTTGGTTAAGAAGTTGAAAGAATTCACGGTTAAGCTATCGCTATCACTAGCTATCGCTAGACAGTTCTCTCTTGTAGAGAGAGAGAGAGAGAGAGAGAGAGAGAGAGAGAAAAAAAAACAAATCCTTTAAACGAATAATAACGAATAGGTGTTAAAAGTTAACTGTGATTAAGAAAGACTACTGTCCCTTCTTTATCCCTGCTCAAAAATGAGTAATGGTAAAGCTAACCTCGCGATGAGACAGAAGCAAACATCATGAAGCACCAAAGTATCAAAACAAAGATAAATATCGACTTATTCATCGCGCAGATCGGCAGATGTCTACGACTGACTTTCCGAAGTATGTGCAAATTGATGCAACAACCTTATTTTGAAGTTTTTCTTATGGTAAAAACTTCCTGATTTTCTCTAAACCAATGAGAGCTGGGTGTTACCTGATAGTTTTTTGTTTTAATTTGATATGTTTAGCCTTTGTGCCAGCACGAAAAAAACTAATTGGTTGAAATATATAAATCATTTTTACTAAGCCTCTCGACAAGTCTATTAAGAATTAATCGTACTAACATAACAGCGGTTAAAGTCTGAAATCACTAATTCTTAGAAAGATACTAAATGGAAAATGTAATCGCTTCTTCTGTATTACTGGGCTCTCATTGATAAGGAAAGTGAGTTTGCCCCTACTGGGCCCGAAAATCGTCCTCTGCTCTGAGATAGACTGCTAAAAACTAGACTACCTGCCTCATTTTACGACAACTAGTTATGAATATTTTAAAAACTTTTGTCATCACTTTATAGCTCTACATCATATAGCAAACTAGCTTGACAAAAAATTACGATAACATGAGGTTAGCGTGATCATATCATCCATTCACCCAGCGTTTCTTAGTTAAGCAGTTGAAAAAAGTGTTAAGCTCTTTAAAAGAATTGCTATTTTCAAAAAAAGAAACAACAACTTTGAGTTTAAATTTACAAGACATGTTTCGACTTTCTCATGTCATCTTCAGTTGCAAATGAGCTTTTAACGGTTGTACATTTGATCCGCGATGACGTCAAAACAGTTTCTCGCAGCGTCAAACCGAGGCTTGGTGGTGATCGCTTCGCGCGTTTTGTTGGTATTTAGTGAAATAATCAATTCCCCTCGTCTGTTTTTTTCACTCTTTGTTCGAAATGCCTCAATGGTGTAATGCCTAGGGTTGTACAACCTATTCAGACATAAAAATCAAAAAATCGTGGGATCGCTTACCGCAGGAGAACAAAGAACTGCTTTCGAAATGGCTTGCAAAAATTCGGCGAACAAACACGCCAGTTAATGAGCACTCGAGGCTATGTGGCGACCACTTTGAAGCCGACTGTTTTAGGAAAATCCCGGGTTCCTTGCTTGTCAACTTGAAACCAGGGTCAATTCCCACAAAGTTTTGCTTTGTGCAAGAAAAAACACCGAGGAAACCTCCATCAGAGCGAAAATCGGTCGAATACGTAAACACAGCGTCGGACGATTTGCCAGAACTATGTGATGGATTTGAAAGTGACAGCATTGTCTGGATCAATAAGGTCATTATCGAGAGCACTATTTATATAACTTTGAACTCTGAAAGGGACAGTTGATTTCTTTTAGTTTGATCATCCAACGTAAAATACCGGCATGCCGGGGAAATAAGCTATTCAAGTGTATTTACCTTTCGAGCAAGGATCGCTTCGTTCCGCTCAATTTCCCTCCTTTCCTGCAGGAAAGCCATCTCTTTAACGCAGGAATAGTCAGTTGACTAGGGGTGTTCACTCTTAAGGAAGCTCCGTCGATATCATCCTCAGAAAGAGTGATTTTAGGCGAATTTCCTACAGCCATGTGCGATGTACGTGACATATATTTTTCTCTGATATTGCCGCGAAACCATCACCACCAATGTTGTCACTTTCAAAGCCATCACATGTTTCTGGCAGATCGTCCGACGCTGTGTTTACGTACGAACTCGGCTGCTTTCGTTCGACCGACTTTCGCTCTGATGGAGGTTTCCTCGGTGTTTTTTTCTTGCACAAAGCAAAACTTTGTGGGATTAGACCCTGGTTTCAAGTTGACAAGCAAAGAACCCGGGATTTTCCTAAAACAGTCGGCTTCAAAGTGGTCGCCACATAGCCTAAAGTTTCGCCGAATTTTTGCAAGCCATTTCGAAAGCAGTTCTTTGTTCTCCTGAGGTAAGCGATGCCAGGACTTTTTGATTTTCATGTCTGAAGAGTTAGTACAGCCCTAGGCAAGACACCATTGAGGCATTTCGAACAAAAAGTGAAAAAAACAGACAAGGGGAATTGATTCTCTTCCTAAACACCAACAAAACACGCGAAGCGATCACCACCAAGCCTCGGTTTGAGGCTGCGAGAAATTGTTTTGACGTCATCGCGCATAAGTGCTATTTATTTTAAGGAGGCTCTAAAGGGTTTTCCACAATTTACAGCAAGTGCCAATCAGTAAAAGATATCAGTACTGTCAAACTTATCATCAGGATAATGACTTGACATGTGCTTAACACTATGTTAGAGCAATCTTTTAAAGGGGCTCGTCAGGCATCATCTGTTGCCATGGCAACAGTACATTAGTAAGATACAATGAAATATATGAAGTTCATATATTCGGAACTGCGGTATTAGATACGTATGATGCATGATCCTCGCAGTAGATAGCGCTATTTAAGCAATAGCGAAAATCAGACCTGAAAAAAATCAGGCCTGTACGGGATTCGAACCGCTGACCTCTGCGATACTAGTGCAGCGCTCTACCAATTGAGCTAACAAGCCAACTGGGAGCAGGCCGTTAAGTTGATTCGTAATAAACCGTGAAAGTGATAAATAAGATACAATGAAATATATGAAGTTCATATATTCGGAACTGCGGTATTAGATACGTATGATGCACGATCCTCGCAGTAGATAGCGCTATTTAAGCAATAGCGAAAATCAGACATGAAAAAAAAAAAAATCAGGCCTGTACGGGATTCGAACCACTGACCTCTGCGATACTAGTGCAGCGCTCTACCAATTGAGCTAACAAGCTATCTACTGCGAGGATCGTGCATCATACGTATCTAATACCGCAGTTTCGAATATATGAACTTCATATATTTCATTGTATCTTATTTATCACTTTCACGGGTTTATTACGAATCAACTTAACGGCCTGCTCCCAGTTGGCTTGTTAGCTCAATTGGTAGAGCGCTGCACTAGTATCGCAGAGGTCAGTGGTTCGAATCCCGTACAGGCCTGATTTTTTTCAGGTCTGATTTTCGCCATTGCTTAAATAGCGCTATCTACTGCGAGGAACGTGCATCATAAGTACATTAGTGCTAAAAGACTTTCTAAAACTCAGTTTTTGAAAGATATCTCAAAAACCAAGTCGGTAACCAAGTATTTTTTTTCATATTTATTTAACATCATCAAATTCTCTATCTATATACGTGATATAAAAAAAACTAACTTGTAGAACTTGAATTATATAGGAAAATGCTTTTTAAAATGTAAAAAAATTTTTTAAAAATTTTCCTCAGAAATGCGTAATGATGAAAATAATATGTACACAAAAAATCAGAGTAGGTCACCGAACTAATTTTCGAGATATTAGTTCATCAACTTAGCAAGCTTTCTTTCCGGTTTTTTGCAATTTTAGCTTACACTTTTATATCCGGTAACGCGCTTTAAACGATACCGCTGACTCCAGGGCTCATTTTCGCGAGGATGAGTCGGTGTCCGCGTGATCAATCGACGATGCCCTCAGCGCGGAAAAAATTGTACATCCTGAAGATGGATTCACATTGTTTCGTGATTTTACACATTCCTGAAAAATAAGTCATCATTTGAGACTCAGACTGCTTACCGTTACGACAGTTGGAAATGTAAGAACATTCCGGAGAGAATTCTCTTGCGGAATTCGATATATGATATTTCACTCGATAAACTGTAAATTACAACTACGAAAATTCAAACTCGCATTTGTTAAAAAAGCATTGCAAAATTTGATTTTGCAGGGGGCGCCAATGCCAGTACAACATTGAGGCCTTTAATGTTGAGTTTCTCGTACAGATATTGAAGTGTAACATGAGACAAACCAGCCTCTGCCAGCTTCTGGACCATGTTTGTCGTGAAGATGAAGCTTTCCATCGAACGTCTGGATGGTATCTTGTCGTTGTTCCGAGAAGATGGCTTGATCGAAGGCCTCATTCGGTGATGCACATTTACCATGATTGACCGTATAATTGTTTGAAGTGGAGGAGTGAAAACAATTTGGAGTGAAAATAATTTACTTTGACGTCTTCCAGATTGTCATGAGCGTCAAACTAAGTGGAAATCAGGGTTTTATACACAACAGTAATTTGTTGCTCGTCACAGATTTTGCGAATTTCTATATTTTTCAAGGTACTAGAGGTATGAACAAGCCTTGGCTTCATTTTCCTTTTTTTCTCTTTGCCACTGTCATGACCGTGAACTTTCTTTATTTCGTTTTAAATGGAAAACAAAACAAATTTTGCAATGCCTTTTTAACAAATGCGAGTTTGAATTTTCGTAGTTGTAATTTACAGTTTATCGAGTAAAATATCAAGAATCTCTCTCACAAGGTTAAAATGAATATTTTTTTTTACTTTTACCGTTTGTGGTTGAATTAGAATTTAAGTCTCATATACATTTTTACGATCTCTTGTTCACTGAAAATTATGTTGTTTTTTTTTTTATGGCAACATTTACACTTCTCCATTTCCGTTCATGAAACATACTGTCAATGTTAACTATCCTGGATCCAACAATGATTCGTTTTCCTTGTCATCTTCCGGTGATTTGTTTAGGAAAGTTCTCGGTCATTTCATTTTATTAGGAACCAAATTCAATGCGAAACAAATCGTAGCACTCAGAGGTATCCACTTTAATTTTTCGCGGAACAAAGGAAGACGTACCGAACACACTCGTCGCGACTTTGTTGATGGGGTGTTGACTTCACCATCCTCCTTTAGCTCGTTAAATAAACCTTTTTTGACCACTTTCGGCAAAAGTCCTACCATCCAAACATTTTCCTACCTACTCTCAAGAAGTAAACTTTCCATTTTTGTTTCTCAAACAACCACTTCCCCTGGAAACAATAGAGGTACCCGGCAATTTTGAAACGCTCATGGCGGCCATGTTTGTTTACAACTCGGCCGCGGATCTGATCGCGCGCGCCATCGCTAATTTCTCTCGCGAGTAATTTGCTTGCGTGTATCTTGGAATTCATTCTCCGCGCGGTCAAAAAAACCCTTTCGAGGCTCCTTGAGGTACGTTACAAATTACGTGTCAGGGCTTACGTTTCAATTTGAATATTAAATACGCGAAAAATGTAAATAGCGCGCGCTTGAGTTATTGTCACTCTGCGCTGTCTTTACGTCCAATTGCTATTTTGTAGATTAATAACAAAACCTCCTTCAAACAGATAGCAGGCGTTAAACAGTAACTATTATTCATAATGACTACTTTCCCTTCATGATCCCCTAACAGAAATGAGTAATGGTAGAACTGACCTTGCGATGAGACAGAGGCAGATATCATGAAATACCAAGTAACAGAACAAAGATAAGAATCGAATTCTTCATATCACAGACAGCTTTCTGAGACCGAGTCCACGAAATAAATGCAAATAAATGCAAAAAGTCATTTTTTCCTTGCGGTAAAAATTCCTCACTTTCTTTTGACCATTGAGACCTGGATGTTACCTCATCGTTCTTTGCTTCAACGTGATATCTTAAGTCACTCTGCCAGCTGATATTCAAATCTGGAGAAGAGACTGGACACGATGGAATAAAGACGTGTCGTATTGAGCTCTGTGCTGAGCAAAAGTTATTTTCGATTTAGAAAGGGCCTTACTTCTTATTACACGTAGACGGTAAGGCCGTACCTGTAGAATAACTGTTATTATTAAAAACTGGATCATTGGATAATGCAATTCAAGACTTTTTATTGGCTTACCCATTATGGTATATGAGCCAATATACCATAATCTACAAATATGGTAAGCGTACGCGTCAGCTTAAAATCAAAAGGGAGCTAAAAAATCCAGTTTCTTCTTACAAAATAATAATTTCTTGGGGGCGTTTTTAACATAACAATTATTCCACTCGCGCTTGTTGAATATGAGATGATTATAGCCAACTCGGCGCTAGGCGCCTCGTTGGCTATCTATCATCTCATATCCAACGCGCGCTCGTGGAATAATTGTTAATTATTAAAAACTGGATCATTGTGGTATATGAGCCAATATACCATAATCTACAAATATGGTAAGCGTACGCGTAAGCTTAAAATTAAAAGGGAGCTAAAAAATTTAAGATTTGGTAAGATTTGTCTTATATCTTGGGGGCGTTTTTAATAAAACAATTATTCCACTCGCACTTGTTGGACATGAGATGATTATAGCCAACTCGGCGCTATGCGCCTCGTTGGCTATCTATCATCTCATATCCAACGCACGCTTGTGGAATAATTGTTAATTAGTTCCTCATTTCGGAGCACAACAATGGCAGTTTTCTTTGCGGTAAGCATCAAGCGACGAATTCGCTTGTCTTCAGACGGCTTGTGCAAGGCACAGGCGCGAACTGTGTAAATATTAGAAAAATTTTGTCATTCTATCAACTAATGTTCGCTTTAGTTTTAAGATTAATTTCGTGTGTACCAGTTTTTTTTACCTTTCCTCTTAACAAAAGTTTTAACTATCTGTCTACAATAATTAATGCGTCTTTGGTTCATGCTTACAAAATTTATTCAGACAAGATCCGACTCCCCTAGTAGTTTTCAGTTTGTTGCCTTAGTTTCGCTCTTTTTTATCTTTAGTAGTAGTGGGTAAATTTATTTCCTTAAATGTAAGAGGCATCAGAAACTTTCGTAAAAGAAGAACAATATTTGCATTGCGTAGAAAGCAAAAAGTAGATGTTATATTACTTCAGGAAACACACTCCTCGAAAGATAATGAGGTATTGTGGAAAAGGGGATAGGGCGTTCCCTTCATTTGTTCGCATGGGGCTAACAACTCTCGTGGGGTTGCAATTCTAATCCGAATGAACTTTGATTGCTCTGTTGAAGAAATAATCACAGACACAGATGGTTGTTATATTATGGTAAAAGTTCTCTTGAAAGGTCAACGAGCTATTTTATTCAATATAGATGGTCCAAATCGCGATAACAAATTAGTTGAGAACTTGATCTGCATGATATTTGGCGTGTTAAAAATCCTACAAAGCGGAGTTTTACGTGGAGTCAACCAGAACCATTAGTTTTGTCTAGATTAGACTACTGGCTAATCTCGAACTCGGTATCAGATAATGTTTGTCATATTGATATTATACCATCTAATAAAACAGATGACTCGGCGGTCAAAATAGAATTTAAAGATGTTGGTGAGGGCGTTAAGGGTCCCCGACTTTGGAAATTAAACTGCTCTTTATTAAGAGATGAAGTTTATGTTGACGAGATAAATCATACAATTTCTACTTGGATACACGAAGGTAGAATAGACCTGTCTGATCCGCGCTCAATTGGGACTGGGTTAAGTATGATATTAAGAAGTTTTCTTAGATCTCTCGAAAGCGTTCGACACAGCTGACCACCACCTTTTACTTCATAAACTTAATTCAGTTGGACTCTCAGATGATACTCTAAATTGGTTCCAGTCATATCTCACAAACAGAAAACAAAGGACGTCTGTCGGAGATGCACTCTCTGTTGCTACACCAATAACTGTTGGGGTCCCGCAAGGAAGTATATTAGGACCGCTTCTTTTCCTTATCTACGCTAATGATTTACCATCGTGTCAGCTTGCCAGTGAAATTATTCTTTACGCTGATGACATCGTAATTCATTACTCTTCGACTAATCTATCTGACCTTGAAAGTAAGTTAAATTCAGATTTGACTACAGTTTCCAACTGGTTTTCGAGTAATCTGTTGACACTAAATTTTTCTAAATGCAATTTCGTTATTTTTGGTAACCCACGGAAGTTTAAACTAGTCAATGACCTCTCTCTTAAAGTAAATTCCACTGCTATTGATAGGTCTGACTCGCTTAAGTACTTGGGAGTTGTTATAAACCAAACTCTGTCTTGGTCCTAGCACATTGATACCATCAGTACAAAGATCAATCAAAGGATTGGAATGATAAAGAGAAAACGACATCTTTTGCCTCTACACGCTAAACGAACACTATATAATTGCTTAATCATCCCACTGTTTGACTATGGAGACACAGTGTGGGGTGACAAAAATAACAACACGCTCATGGGTCAGCTGCAAGTTCTTCAAAACAAGGCAGCCAAGGTCCTGCTTAATTTGCCACCAAGAAGTTCATCAACTGAGACACTGGATCGTTTGGACCTAAAGTCCCTCTCAAAGAGACGACACTTCCATCGCTTTGTTATGATGCAAAAATATATATTAGAAGAAATTGATTTGAAATTTGACATCAGGCGCAATAGTAGTTTTCATTCTCATCTAACTCGCAGAAGCACTGATTTACATCTTCCTCGCGTGCGTACCAATTGGGGCAAGCGTGAAACTTTCATTTATCAAGCCTCTAAGGATTGGAACAACTTAGACAATGACATTAAAAACAGCAAATCATTGTCCCTCTTTAAGGCAAAGCTTTGTAACTAATGCAATATCTCATTGTTGAGTTATTCTAAAATTAATTTGTAATATCAATTTTTTTCCAAGGTAATTCTATTTTGTTATTTGCAGGGCCCCACTGAAAACCGCCAAGACGAGTGGGCTCCCTGGATAAATATCATTATTATTATTATTATTATTATTATTATTATTATTATAATACTCTATGAATAGAAACAAGATACAAGCAAAGACAAAGAGAAGAGCAGCAACTAAACGAACAATTTCAGAACGCGCATTTAGTTTTTCGAAATGATCCATCCGAGGAAAATTTGGTAGCTTTAAATGTCCTGACAGAAAGAATGGAAAAAATGTACGAAGAAAAAGTGGAAGGTATAATTTTAAGATCCAGAGCAAGCTGGCATGAACATGAAGAAAACAACTCTAGGTTTCTTCTCAACTTAGAGAAACGAAATCATCTTAAGAAACACGCTCGGAACTTCGGCTGAGTGGCGTTATCACTTCTGACCCTTTCGAAATTTTACATGCGGAAAAGGTAGTTCTACGAAAGTCCGTATAGATCTCATCGTGTTTATGCACAACAAATGGAAGCCCCCTTTAATCATGACGATCTCCCAATACCAAAACTTTTTAGGAGATTATTGACAGTTTGGCGAAGGAGTTGTTACCTTAGATGAATGCTCGAAGGTTTTGAATCCTTTTGCTTTAAACAATACTCCTGGGAACGATGGTTTGCCAATAGAATTTTATCGATCTTTTTGGAACTCGGTTGGAGAACTTTTAGTAGAATCTTTCAACGAGTCTTTTACAAAAGTCTTTTACACTGATTGAGAAAAAAGAGCAAGACCGATGTGATCTTTAAAACTGTCGACCGATTTCCCTGCTAAATGTTTATGCAAAAGTTGCTTCTAAAGTTATCGCTGAAAGACTGAAGCGTGTGCTGCCGGATTTAATACAACGGCGAGAATCAGTCAGGATACAACCCAGGTCTAAATCTTTGTGACAATATTCGCTCAATGCTTGACATAATTGAATATACAAAAGATAACAACAAACCTAGTATTTTGCTTTTTATTGACTTTGAAAAAGCTTTTGATAGCTTAGAATGGGACTTTCTTAATATATGTCTAGAACTATTTAATTTTGGACCAGATTTTATAAGATGGGTTAATATTTTCTACAAAAATATTCAGAACTGCGACATAAACAATGGTATATGCTCCCACTACAATATTGAGCGTGGAGTCAGATAAGGAGACCCGTTCTCTCCTTACGTGTTTGCAATTGGGGTTGAAATTTTAGCTATTGCCATTAGAAATAAAGATAGTATCAAAGGGATAGAAATTAGTGATTTGGAGACTAAATTGTCACAGTTTGCTGTGCAACAGTTGTTTTATCGGATTTGAACTCCGCTAATGCACTTTTAGCTAACTGGAAGAGTTTGAGAGGGCTTCTGGTCTAAAACTGAATGTTAAAAGGACCGAAGAAATGCGGATTGGTTCTCTTGAGAGTTGTGAAGATCCACCATTCGGAGTCAAATTGCAAACCTGTACTAAGTTCTTAGGGATTCATTTAGCGTATGATACAAAGCTGTCAGTTGAAAAGAACTTTAAACAAAGACTAAAGAAAATAAAAAACGTGATTAACCTTTGGAAAGTCAGAAGGCTGTCCATCCATGGTAAAGTAACGATTATAAAGGCCTTTTTACTTTCGAAAATGACATACTCTGGTTCTTTGTTAACTACTCCACCTGAAATTATAAAAGAATTTAACAATCTAGTTCATTTTCTATGGAATGGAAAAGATAAAGTTACTAGACGCTCCACTTATGCGCCCTACGATTCTGTTGGTATCAACATAGTTGATTATGAAAACATGGTTAAGGCCTTAAGGTTAAGTTTGTTAAAAAGAATAACTGATGATAGCTGTGAGTTGTAGCAATTTTTGGAAACTTCATCTTGATGATGTAGTAGGAGATGTCACTAAAAATCAGACAAATTCACAACTGATCACCGACAACAGTCAAAAAATCGAATTGGCTCATATTCTAATATTAGGTAGGCCTATAGGTAAACAAACCAAGACATATGTAGTTTGTTGAAAAATTCTTTTGTTTTCGAGAAAAGTGATAAAACTCAATTCACACATAATTGGCGTCATTCGAAGGTCGAATCTAGCCCACTTTTGGAGGCCTCGTTTGTGCTTGTAAAAGCAGTGAAAAACTTACTTATTCCACAGACTTTTAGAACTATTTTCCCCCTATGTTTTCACAAAAAAGTAGAATCACCATTTAAATCTGAAATAAAATACGGATTCGTCTATCTATTTACCTAAGTTCAGTGCGAAAAGTAGGGTAGCTTCAAAAAATTATTTGAATATGTGTTAAGTGAAATAAACGTTTAATATTTGAAATATGAGAAGTAGAAATGATAAACTTACCGTTTGTAGAGTTATTTTTCTGGGGTTTTCGTGCTGCTATGCATACGAGGGCTTTAAATTCATAGAAATTTCGCTCTTCGGCGAAGTC
>NC_142532.1:7769878-7797378 GCF_964205215.1 Stylophora pistillata
TCCGAATATCTGCGCCTGCTATCTGAAGCCTCCATCAATGACGGACACCAGCAAATTTAGACCAGTCGATACTGAGAGACCCAAAACAAGAGGAAGGCCAGTGCAATATTATCATCCATTTTTACAACGGGAAAGGCAAATTAGTGCAGTCATATCTAAAGTTCTAGCCAAGCCCATTGCCGACTCCATCCGTCCCAAAGGTTCTACAACTTATCTAATTGTACGACTACCTAGATAAAAACAAACTATTGAACACCTACCTGTCTGGCTTCCGATCACTCCACAGCACTATGACAGCACTACTTGAAACAACGAACAACTGGTCAGTGAAAATTGACGACGGCCTCTTTATTAAACGGCGTGCTTTATATCGACCTTAATAAGGCCTTCGACACCATCGATCATGCGATACTGTTGCGAGAATTAGCTAATTAGGGACTTGACCAGAACTCTTTACAATATTTCGAGCCTTACAGTAAGGAGACAGAAATGTTATGTAAACGGTGCATTAAGGTCCAGTGTGAGCAAGGTAAGCTTGCGAAGTGCCACAGGGCAGTATCATGACTTGGTCCTCTACTTTTCTGGTATACATAAACGACGTACCAAACTGCCTCGACACAGCCTGTGCAAAAATTAATGTTTGCAGATAATGGTAACATTACTATTTCTGGTTCTACGACTAGCTGACCTTGAACAAAGAACAAATTCAAAACTAGAGAATCTTTATTGCTGGCTACACGCCGATAAGCTTAGCCTCACGTAACGAAAACTGAGTTTATGGTCATTGGCTTTCGCCAGAAAATTCTTGCCGAGAACTGATGACATAAGCGTCAAATTATTGAATAAGTTCGTCATACTTATTCGTTAGGTGTCGCCATTGACGACGATTGGCTTTCTTGGTCTAATCATGTTGACGAAATTTGTAGAAATGTATCTTCCGCAATAGGTGTCCTTAGACGTATCAGGCCTCTAATTTCCGAATCGACTGTCATACTAGTTTACAACACCTTGATCCAACCTCTGATTGCCGAAGCCTCGTTTGGGACGGCTTAAGTAGTCAATTATATTGAGCAACAAACTACAAGAATTACAGAATCGAGAAGCTAGAGCAGTTTTAAAGGCCGATTACTGGGCTAAGCTTAAACCTGCTCCTCGAAAAACTTAAATGGGACAGACTAGAAATAGGGAGAAAGAAACAATAAGCGATAATGATGTTTAAATTCCTAAAAGAGCTAGCTCTAAAAGTTACGGGACCAGTTTAACGAGCGAAGTACAACCTACGATTTGCGTACTCTTTTTGTAAATTGACATTGCCAAGGCCACATAAAATGATCACCTCGACCCGTCGTGGAAAGAATGAAAGGTTTGCAAACAGACGACAAATTTAGAGGAGTTTGCGAAGCTTTTTTGGCTCTGTCATTTCACACAGAAACAACAAAGATTGAGGCCGTGCGAAATAACATGCACTTGAGTGACCTGGTACTGGCTCGGCCAATCCCAGCGTTCATTATGACTCCAGTATTAGCAAAGTCGCGTATTGCTTCGCTTATCCACGAGTAAAATCCATTATAACTACTAACGTGTGTAGATACGGACACATTGACTTGAACCGGTCCGGAAAAGGCTGCCTGGCCCGGACCTTGCACGGCTCTGTTGCATTTTCCAAGAACTAAAATTTTTATTTATCCAATGATCTAATTGTAGACTTCCAAGCAAAATGAAAAGGAAAAGAGAGTTTCTTGTTCTGACTAATCGAAATAAAGGAAAAGTTTTTGCTTCAAAAATCTTTTTTTTTTTTGCAATCGTCCACCACGTGCCCACTCTTTGTATGTAATCGTACCCAATTGACCTAATGGTCACATGATTAAACACTTACTGAGTGAGGTAGGTGGGCCGGATAGGAAAATATTCGATTCTCGGTTACTACGCACGTACCTCACTGCGTTCGATCCTTGCATAATGGCATCAAACCAAAAATTTTCCCTCTAGCCCTACCCTATTAATTTTGACAGCCTTTCACAGTGAGCCTGGCTTATTGGGCTACTGAACTCGCAATCACATAGGGACACGCTGGGGGAATCTACCTGAGAAATTTCATAGAGGTGATCAGAAAGATCTTAGAAGCCGAGACAACATGACGCTATCGACCATCTGGTATTTTGTTCACTTCATTTTCACTCTTAAAACTACTTTGACATGTTAATAGATACTTGCCACCCTGCCCTGCTTTCTTAACATCAGAGATTCGAAGTATTGTGCTTTTTTGACCTTTTACATGGTTGTTATTATTTACAATAATATATCTCTGGATTTTATGCGACATCAATGTCTCTCTTTCTTTTTGCTTTCTTTTTTCTTTTTTTTTTTTTTTTTTTTTTTTTTTTTTTTTTGCTTTCTCAGATTGGGTTCGTTCAAATGTCTACCGAAAAAACTTTCGAGTTTTCTGTGTGCCTCAAACGACCTTGTCGAAATAAACAATGCAAATAAAGATAGATTACCGCCATAACTCTGATTTACTTTTTAACAAACTGCTGTTATATGATAGTCACATTTTTTAAAAAGTTCTTTACATCTTCCTTTTGTCATTCAAGGTACATCGACGTCGATTAATGTCCATTTAAGGCATATCAAAGTACAGTAGATAGTCCATTGATTCTCTCTCGTTAACGGCCAACGACGTTTTCGTAAAGCATGTTTCGAAAGTAATTGCGTCAGACTGTCTTGAAATTGAAGAATCGGACATGAGCCACGTTTTGACTTGAACCTAACCACAAAAGACGAGTTTTACAGTATTAGTTTCAAGAAAGCTACAGACAACGCGATCAAAATTGGTCTGAGAATCTGTCGAACGAATGGAAAACTCTGAACAGGGAAAGCAGGTAAGAAGATTAATTTTTAAAAACTAGAAACATTCGACTGCAATACGTTCTCATTGTAAGATCAATGCAACAGAATTTTCGTTTTTGATTGAATCAAAGCAAATAACAGGTACAAAGCAGATACAGAAGGCTAACTCATAGATGAAGCCTTGTATCTATTTCTATGGTATTTGTTATAGGAAATAATCTAATTATCGGGTGCGTGCTCCATCATTTCTCTTTTCATTAAGAATCTAGTCAGATATTGGAATCTATGAAAATCTCTGACTACGGTTTTATTAGTTTTCTGAAATTTTAATAATCGTCAAGGTGGGCCCCTAATTTTATTTTTCCCCAAAATTTAAAAACTCAGTAATGTATATATATATATATATATATATATATATATATATATATATATATATATACATACATATATGTGGAAGAGAAAAGCCCAAATTTAATTTTCTCGACTAAAAAGTAGATCAAACCACAAGTATTCTGGAAATTTTTACGCCAGAGAGTAATCCGCTATGTCAGATGTCTGAAGTTTAACAGACGGGATGCTGACATGTTCGTCAAAATCGTGCTGTGTCAAGAAGTGACGCTTTTTGCGGTAAGGTGTGGGCGATATATCACAGATTGAGTTCGAAAGATTGTAATGAGGTTTTACCTGTGGGTTGATTTGCATAACACAAGAGGTTGACATCGACACAATTTTTGTGAGGAAGACTTAAACCACGGGGCATAAAGGTGAGTAGAACCGGAAATGTCACCATTGCTTTCAGCTTGCTGTGAGATTTAAGTTTAATCTGAAATAGCTTTCAAGTAAGATTTGAGATCGGTGAGTTTATTTCAAAGATGCATTCGGGAGCTCACGGTTTAATTTCTTTATCGTCATAAGCAATTAGTCTCGGTCAAGTACGAAGAGTACGAAATCTATCCAGTTTGTACGTGTGGAAATCGTGTACAGGCAGACTACCTCAGCACGTCAGCCTTTGTCGAAACGAATTAACGCATAAAGCCAACGAACAAAAATAAACTATATTGAGATGAAAAGTTATTGAACGTGTGGAAATCGTGAGTTAGTATCTGTGTAGTGTACAGGCAAACTACCTCTGCAATTCACCCTTTGTCGTAACATACGACCGTAGAAAGTAAAAACGAACAAGTGAAAAAGAATAAAGTAATAAAATGCGAACTTACAAAAGAGCAGAACCTGAATGTCCGAGAAAAAAATATGTTTTGAAATTTGGGATAAACATTTTTCAATTGATTCACGGAAAATGCTTTTAAACCCAAATCTATTAGAATGGCTGTTATTACCATATGTTTTTTATACAAATAGACTGGAAACTTCGGAATGATAATTGACATTATAGTCATAGAAGTCAGACAAGGTAATCAACCACTCACTGCTTATTAAAACATTTGTGGGCGCTCAATCATTATTTTCAGTTTTGAATTTTGCATTTTCATCTGACTGCGAAGAGAGGAAAAAAAAGGCACTTGCATCTTAAACTAGTCATTTTAGATAAAATATCTTTGTCTGATCTTAATTCCGTCTCAGGAAGTTAAACCCATGACCTGCGGTTTCTGTGAAAGATATTTTTGTCAGAGCAACCAAGGTTCTATAATTGGAAACTATCAATGCATTTGTTGTCCTGTCATTACCGGTCTGTTTTGAAAAACGTTCATCAATTTTAGGCTTGATTGGCAAACACAATTCAACCTCTGTTGAGCCAGAATATCGTTGGCAAAATTTTAATTTCTTTACATCCTGTTTGTTTGAATAACACAGTCTTTGAGTAGATGACGGTGATTGTTCGCGAAGTTCATCAGATGATCCGGAGCTCGATTTGTTTTCACAGCCACATATTAATCAGCGTTCAAACGAAGAACATTGTGCTTTATGCTTTTCAAAATTAGGTCTCGCCAAACACATTAGGATTACGGGGAGTTTTTGTTTGCTTTTTGGATATCAAACCCTTGGCGATTTTGAACAGGTTTTGAACTATCCACGAGACCACTCGTGATTCACCGCCATTACAGGTTAGTGTCATAGGAATGTTTTCAACTCGAAGCGGGAGATGAAATGTTTTACTCATTGCAGTTTTTGAGGTACATATGCTCCAGTTAACAATCTGATTAAGTTTTCCCATCGCTAATGTTTATGCTACGCGAGTACCTTAAATGCAAAGAAGTAAAAACCATGGTTAGTAAAGTGATTTAAAAATATCGCTTTGTTCATAACCCCGGTTGTCTGTGAGACTCCCGTGACCAAAATTAATTTGGTACACCTCATAGGTTATAGGTTATAAAGTTCCTCAATTCATGTATAGAAAATAAAAAGAAACATTGTTGGGTTATGTCCGGGAGTAAGTCGAAAAGATGAAGAAATTTGTATTATGATCGGTGTCTGCAAGATATGCAAATGAATTGTGATTGTTGATTTCAATAACCCGAGATTTACCGAATTCATTTTCTCGGATTAAGTCTGTCCGCTTGAGGATGCTTCACAACAGTGTACTTTAAAAGATTACATGTCAGATTTTGGCGTGCTGTTTAGTCTAAAATGTTTTGCAACTGGGCCATTTATTAGGTTTACAGGTTGCAGTGTTCGTTTACAAACCCATTCCAGTCTTATCTTTTTTGGGCGGGTAATTAGAGAATGTGCAATTTATGGCCAATACCTTTAATGAATTTGAACAACGATTGTTATAAAAAGGTGAAAGCGAGTTAATGAATAATATTGAAAGGTTACTTAAAGGTTCATATAAGTGCGCTGAGTTTTGTTTTCCGTCTCTGCTGGATGATATATCATCCAAAAGACACCGGGTCTGTTTAGTACAACCATAAGCTAGTCACTAAAAGGCATTTAAAGTAGTTGAGTGGAACAATTTATTCACAAGCTTAAATTTAACAGAAAAAGTTTTTAACACAGAATTGCTGAACGTCTTTCAGCTGTGGGTTTTGAAAGAAGTTTTTGTGCAAATTGCAGAATGCATTAATTTATGTTCCACTACAAATTCTCATCACGGACATTTGCAAATGGCATAATTAAAGTCATCGGCTCGTCTGTTCGAAGCACAATTATAGTTATCTACGGTAATTAAGAACTTTTTAGGATATAGAGCAACCGCTTATAGAGTAACCGAGCTTTGAGGAACATCTGCCTTCAACCAAAAAAGTGGTGGGGAACACCGGTATAGGTAAGGCTATGATGACGAAAGAATTAAGAAGCGGAGACACGAATTTGAAGAACCGCAACCACTACAGCAAACTTGAATTATCTAACAAGAAAACAGTTTATTTCAAATTTGTTGGCAAAAGCTGTGTTAACTGAATATCTAACCGAGAAGAAAAAAGGCTTTCAACCGGAGATTTATTCCATTTTTTATGCGGCAAAGCGACATTTAAACTTGTTGAAAAACTAATATTTTTGAAAAAATTAAATTTTAACCATCGGCGAACTTTCATGGTAATGAAAATAAATAAATAGATAAATAGGAAGTAAAATTAATAAAAGGCGAGATAGTTCGAAATGGAAATTTACATGAGAGGATTTTTATGATGCGGGAAATTTGTTTGCCACAATGGTCTTTTAATACATTTCCATTTTAAATTTGTGTTCACCTCACCAAATTGGTATAGTTGCCCTTCTTATTATAGCTACGAAGTTGATTACAACTAAATCCTACTCAGGTTTCATTTAGAAATTAGGGAACAAGATACCTGTATTGATCTGTAGTTGTTGCTGGTTTAGGGTTTGTTTTTTGTTAGAGTTTATATAAAGATAGTCTCTTTCGAAGTCGTCGTCTTGGCCCGTCACGCAACGCAACCGCATTGAGGCGAAAATGTTGCGTGACAAGCCAAAGACACCGCTGAGAAACAGATAGATTCAAATGAACGATCATTTTTGTATTTTTTACACTCGATGTTTACAGTTTGATCTCAGAACTCCTGACACCATGTACGAACCTCACCTGCTTAATCCATCCCAGGAACGTCCGCGCAGCACTCGGTCCCATTCTCTCAAGCCAATAAGTCAACCTATACCTAACATTCTGACTCAAAGAAAGCGACTCTACAGCTTGCCATCCAAACCTGTCATCCCGCCTCATATCACCATACAAGCTTGCCAAGACAGCAGCCAGGAGAGCCTCAGTGACGAAGAAGAACAAAGAAGCAGATGGAGTCATGAAAGTATGGGTAAGAGGGTGGTATAACTTTTCAATTAAAAATCATCATTTTTGGTTACTCTTCCTGCGAGGCAGATGGTCCCGTCTAATTAGAGGGACCTCAGTGCATGCATCACTCTCGTTCTCAGAGGTGCAGTTCATAGTGCCAGCGGTACTGATACAAAGACTGCGTAGTCAGAAAACAGCCCGTAGGTCCACGCTGTTGGCCAAAAGATCATGGCCCTGGGAACGATACTGGGCGTGCACAACCGCTCTATGTGGAAGAGAAAACAAAATAAAGAACAACAAATGACACTCACAAACTTTGTGCGAGATGCGGGAACAAGTTACAAGTTAAAGACGATATTCAACGATTTGACAAGATTGAGAAAAATTATACAGCATAGTTAAACGATAAAGCCGAAGAAGTTAAATTTACAATGAAGAACTTATACAAATGATACAAAGGGAAAGTACGCAAAACCTGAAAAACTAAAAAAATATCGACGAAAGTAATACACGTGAAAGCAAAAGAATATAATGAAAATGCAACAGAAAGAAAAAATGAATAATGTCAATATGATTTATTGCGGCAACATTTCTTTCGAACGTTTTTAAGTGTTTGCCAACGTCTGAAGCGAACACGTTTTCCCAGATATGTTTGGTAGATTTGGTTTTAAATTTGAGCAAAGGTCACAAGCGCTAGCTCAACTCCCTCTTTTCTTTAGTGAACAACATATTGTTTGAAATTTGCTATCTTATTTTTTATTTTGCTAATTTTATTTCATTTTTTCTGTCAGCGTGGTACACTCCTGTTGTTGGACTATCCTGTAGCCTTCTGATGTACCTATGGTCATGCGCACTGGCCTACTATTCGTCAACATGACTCAATGGAAACTATCTGGTACGCCTCTTTGTTAATAAGCCAGCAAAAAACCAAAAATGAAAACAAAACAAAAAAAGAAGAAATGTTACGTTCATCTTATTAGGTTTTTTTGATATAATGAAGTTTAAGCTCTAAATATATTGTATTTTCCTTAGTTAACAAATTCCCCACGCAATTACACGCATTACTTTCAATTTTCAAAACAAATTTTTTTTCGAAAGCGAACGATAGTGTCGTCAGCATGCTGCTCTGTACTCTCAAAAACAAACAAGCTACCCTGAATAAGCCAATCATATCCCTTGTTAGAATGGTTCAAATAACCTGATTGGTTAAACAAGACTAAAGCTGTCAAAAATGTCAAACCATCAGAGTCCACAATCATCAATAGTTCACAAACTGAGATAGTTCAGCAGGTCGAATATATATGTAATATTTGAATGATGGGCAGAGTGCTTCTTCATGGTGGCAATGTTGAATCCTTAATTCTACCTTTTAAAAACGCCGTTGCACCAAAATGTAAGAAAAAGACGCTGTAACAAATGGTGATGGTTTTTTTTCCAATCATCTCACCGTTTTTGTTTCTTTGATTTTTTCACCAAGGGACCAGAGGGAAATTTAAAAAGCAAAGTTGTAACAAACAAAAGTTGGAAAAAGTAGCTGGCGCCCAAATAGATAGGAATGGAGTCGAATTCAAAATTTGCCGAAATCAGAGACGTCACAGAGAAAGGAATGATACAGCGGCCGAATGAAACGAGAAGTTGCAAAGAAGATAGAGTGGGAAATAAGAATGAGAAATGAATTTGGAAATTGATAGGGAATTGCAAATGGGAATAATGTAGAAGAACAATGTGAATAATAGACAAATTGAGCAAGGCGTGATGAACTTTCATGTTTAAAATTTGTCAAATGCCACACTTTTCGTCAGCAGATAGCTGTAAGAACTCACGTGACTCGTGAGACGGCTTCATCGAAACTCGAAGTGATGTGAGCTTAGTCACTCGTAGCTAGAGCAGGAAGGTTCACGCTTTTTATGTGAAACGTGAAAAGGCAAACTTCACGTTTGCAGTTTCAAGCAAACATGGTGCTACGTCTCTCTAACATTAATACGTTAATCGTAGAAGGAGGGCACAAGTTATCAGCATAAAAGATCATATGAAAAAACAGACAAACAAGCATTTAATTCCATTTTAATGCCTAATTGATTATATATTCTTTAAAATCAAGTCATAGAGCAAACGGCCCTGATAACACAGCTAGTTCATTCTGTTTGTTCGCAGTTAAAAAAATTGCCTTTAAATACCTCATTTGCATGATTAAGTTAAAACTTTAATTCAGAAGTTTTCACTTTCAAAATTGCATTTTTAAGTTTCTTTTTTTTTAATTAGAGATCTGAATTAACTTTATTCTACATTCCTATGGTGCTAAATAGGGGGCCTCTATCAAATGTCTCAGCGCTATGATTGGTCAATTCAGTGTAGGGCATGCGCACATACTAAATTGAAAAGTTTGTTTGAATTAAAATCTTCTCCCTCTATTTGAACCAACAGACGTAATAAATATATTACTAACTTTGTTTTCTCGGTCTGTACAGTTACAGTCAAACCTCTACAAACGGCCACTTCTCTTCAACATCTACCTCTCTACAACGGCTACCTGTCCACAACGGCCACTTTCCTTTTGGTTCCGATGGCCTGTCCATACATTCATCCCTGCCTCCCCATGACGGTCACTTCTCGGTCTATTTTCTTCTGTCCTCAAGGTGACCGTTGTAGAGAGGTTTAAAATTCATTGCTATATGAATTGATTCTGAAAAACCTCAATGGGAGTGATCAAGGAGAAGTATTGTATTGTAACTTACAGTACGGACCAAGAACTGGGTTAGTACATGTAACTGAGATATTTTGTAGCTACAGGCTACTTCTTCTCCTACATATTTTTTATAGTCCAAAGTTTCTTTATGTAACCTTTTATTATCATTTCATTTCTTTGCTTTTCATATCATTTTTTAAACTCGATTCTTTTTTCCTGCATACTGGTTTAGCTTAACAAATTAATTTAATACCATTAAATCTAAACGTCATTTATGTCAAGCCCTGTTATCATCAAACAGTAAGATGGTTAAAAGTAGCTGGAAACACATAATAAAGCTAGTGACAGCAACATATTACAACTGTTTTAAAAAGGCTTGCTTCTTTGCAGATGGTCTCAATAGGGTGATAGCTTTAACAGCTAAAGGTTAAAATTTGGATCATTTTACGGCTAACGGTTTACTTCTTTTCTGTATAATAGAAAAAGATTTTTTTTACGGTAAACTTATTTTACGACTCCCAGTTAAAATTGTTCAGTTTTTAAGCTTAGCGACTTTAAGTTTTTGGTCGTTCTACACGGCTAACGGTTAACCCCATTGGGATCCTCTTCGTTCTAAATATTTTGCTTTATACTTCACAAGACTCGAGTAACTATTTTACTGATAATTTGCATCAGCTTTAAGGCATATTTGTTGGCCCTTAAATTTATAAACTCATTGTTCCCCTGATCCATTAAGGAACTTTTAATGTAACAATGACGAACAATCAATGGAACTCTAATAAACATGAAGGAAAAAATGCTCAGGTCCTACAGATTAAATTAAGACCTTTCTGTTTGATTCTTCTTAAATATTCTCAGTTGTATTCACTCACTCTCTTAGTAAAGTTCACCACTTCATTTGACTCTATAAATGTCAAGTAATAATAATAATAATGATAAAATAATAATAATAATAATATGATAATATTAATAAAATAATAAACTTTGCAATAACCGTTGTTCATGACATTTCATGTCTCTAAACGGTGTAATCACCAAAGTGATAGAACTAAATCATATTTGCTTATCTACTAGCTGATTTAGTGACTTTTATCTGCTCTCTTAACGACATTATGAATGTAAAAAAAATATTTAAAAATATGAAAGAACTGTGCAACCAGTCGTCGTCTTTGACTTTTCAAGGTTTCGAGTAGTAAGCGAGGCCGCATGCCCAGAAATATATTACAAGGCTGCATGACAGTCCAACAATTGGTGTATACCACGCTAAAAAATAGGAAAGACAGTTTAAAATCTACGATTAACAGAAACGAAATGAAAGAAAGTTGGAACATGTAGAATCCTAAATGGGACATCCATGCATGCGTTGCAAACTCAGCAGGGCGAGGAGGCAAAACAAAACTTTGGACGCTCTTTGATCAGCACGAAGCTTTTCTCAGTTCGTCAACGACAATTAATTCAACTTCTGAACATGTCAAAAAATGGTTGTGCAATATCTAGGACCAAAATCATAGAGACACGGACACTAAAATCGTGCTTCTCAAGAATGCATTGTTTTAGTTGAAAATCTCATTTACGGGCAACAAATGTTTATGACTATAACATACCCATTTCCCCTCCATTTCCCACATTTTCATCTTCATCACTTTCGTCCTTCCAGTTGTCTTGACAGCGTTGAATATTAATCAGCGGTAGTAGAACAGGTTTGGATGGCAGGCTCATTGTACGCTTGGAACGTTGCTTGAACTGCATCATGGGCTGGCTTTGTGGTTTGAGGGAATGTGACCGTATATTACGCGCATGAGCAGATGGACGTAACATGTCGGCTTCTGAAGACATGTTACGCGTGTGATATAAAGATTCACACTAAAACAAAAAATCAGCGAAACCAAAAATATTCAAAAAAAATCTCCATTGGCCTACTAGAGCACCAAGATGTATTTCTTAAATTGAATTTATAGTAAATTGTATCTTGAACATTTTTGCCTGCCACTAACAATGTTATCAGTGCAGTCGTGACATAATGAGTAGTTTTCTAACCATTTTTCACTGCATTACCGCAGTAGGGTAGGACTAGAACGGAACATATGCGAACCATGTGAGTAGAGTAGTCCACCCAATAAATCCCACCCCAGGCATCCCACCCCTGGCATCCCACCCCAGCCATCCCACCCCAGCCATCCCATCCCAGGCATCCCACCCCAGGCATCCCACCCTAGGCATCCATCTCACAGTGATCTCGTGCGTGGGAAATTAACGTCTCCTAACCCTAACCCTGTGGGAGACGGGACTTCCATTTGTTCGTCCCTATCCGAGAAGACTAGAATATCCAACCATAGAAAAGGTAGCATATTCTTCTCAATTATTTTAAAGCCTTGAGTGTTGGTCCGGCCGGGGCTCGAACCCTCGACCTCCCGCACAACAGTCCAGCGCTCTATCCATTGAGCTAACCGGGAGGCGGTTAGTTGCAACACAAATGACACAAATGGTAAGATTACTGGTGAATGCGGTTTTTGATAATTAACATTTATCACAAAGACGCTGTTGGTCAAAATTCAAAATATTTATTTTAAGCTATATACCCAAATCTCTATATTGGCACGCTCCATAAATTTACTTTTAAGATAAATTTCCCTTTTGAAGATGATATTGCGCAAGAGTTTATCGTACTCATTTTTTTTTAAGAGACTATCCGCGCTACAGGATCAAAGTTAATTTGCCTTTTAGCAAAAGCGCATATATGAAGCAATCTTATATAAATATTGAGAGAAAATTTGCCAAAAGTAATTTTTACTGATACAACATGATTGAAATGCCTACCTGACAAATAAAGAACGAAGCGTCAAGTCGATTTCCGTCTCTTTGTCGATAAGCGTATGATGTGAATTTGTTTGTCTGCGATTATTACTTTTAGCTTCGGATGATAAAAATCTTTTTGCCTTTGTACCAAATCTGGTCAATGAATGAAAAGCACGAACAGCTTGGAAATAAAGCCACGGGAAACAGGAAAACTACCTTGGTTTTTTTAAAGCAAATGTCACAGAGTGATGAGAAATAACTTCCTCGGATTCAGATGGCAACGGAAAAAATACTAATTTAAAAAAATTTTGTCATTTCAATTATGGCAAGGCGCGTATTTGATCAGTCGCTACGTAAACGCAAACGAAACAATGCCGAGTAAAAATAGAACAAAACCAAGTTGTCAAGTTAAAAGCAGCATTTCTGACAGCTTTATAGGTGATGGACAGGAAAATGATAAAAAGAAATAACAAAAGAGAGAGGAGCTTGCATGAAATCAATTAATGACATTTCGTTTCCTGACCACCTTTTCTGGGAAAAAAAATTTGTCGAAAAATGAATACGGCACCGAATTAACAGAAACAAAACGCAGTGGAAAGCATATAAAATCGTACAAACACTGAACTTCTTCCATAGTCTAAGTTAACGAAGAGGACAACGCTTTGGATGAAAATAGATAAAAAACGTAATTTTTAATTGGGAATGGCGCGTACGAGCGAAGAGGCTTGTCTTATGGCAATGGCTGCCTAGTGACATTCACATGATATTGATGGCTGCAAGATGGAACGGAGAAGATCGAGAGGATGGTGTAAACATATTTTTATAAAACATAACGGCTGTTTATCTCTTACCTGTATGAAGATGTAATTTTTGTTTAAAACAAAAATGAGATAAAAATTTGCTCAGTCGATGTGTTGACTACATATAAGTAAGAGAAGTTATTTGACGCAACCACCCAACGCGTTTAACTTTGTGATCGTTTGAGCATACATTCTGGTTCCAACAACCACAACAAAAATATTACAAATTACAAGCACTGAGTTAAAAGATTCACAACTTGTGTTTTTCGTTTTTTCAAAGAAATTGGGAGAGGAACGAGGTGTGAATTAAAAATGAAAGCATAAGTAGCTCTTAAAAAAAGCAAGGGCCCAAGTAGTTATAGTGATCTCCGGGAAGAGGTTATGAGCTCCTCGAAAGGACAATGAGTAAAGTATTGGAATAGAGTAACTGCAGGCCCTGACCGAAGCTCTTGAGAAGTTTTACGCAACAGTTCGAAAAAAGACGGAGAAAATTATGATCCTGATAATCTTCGTGAAATGGTTCCTGCTAGTTGACGGATACCTGACCGAGAAAGAGTACAAACGCTCGCCGGATTACTGGCGCCATGGAGTTTTAGGGCACGAAGAAAGTTGTTGTGTGAAAAGCAGGGCTATTGCGGGGACAAGGCCTGAAAATAAACACGATTATGTACAGTCAGACTTTAAATTTAAACACGGGGTGTGAACTTTTTTATAGTTATAGGGATCCATAGAAGCAGCTAATGTTACCATGTAAACAATTACAAATAACATACCAACGAAAAAAATAAAATTGCAAGCATCGTCATTGAAATACAGATATGATCGAAGCCAGTTCAGATGAGAGAAAAAAAAAGGAAAAAGAGGTCATGCTTGCATTTAGAGACAGAATTGTGTATTATCAACAAGTATTCAAATGATTTATTTCGTGCAATTTGAGATAAATCAGCAGTCGTGTAATTATCAGAGGGCAAATTGCGCTTCTTCTGGGAGCTCAGCCAATGGTGAGGCAGGCTCCGCGTGGTGATTCATCCCTACTTGCACTCGAATTCAAGTGACTACGCTAACTATTAATCGTGCCATTTCTTTATCGTGGGTGCGGAAAATAAGAAATACAAGCCCGATGGCTTTAAATATTGCTTAGTTCAGGCTCATGATTGGTTTAGGCAGTGTTGCACAGTCATAAGAATGCAAAAGGTAAGGGAGAAAAAAAAAAAAACAATAAAAAAGGAAAAAATGGAGGAGCGCGAAATCCGAAGGTCTAAAGTTCGATTCCTCGCGGGTATTCCGAATTTTTCCCTTTGTCCCATGCTCATGTAGTCTCCTTCGCAGCCGTTGTTTGGGCTCGTCACGGTGGGGGAGGGAGCGTTGCGTGACGAACCCAAACAACGGCTGCGAAGGAGATTAATACTCATGACAAGACAAAAAACATCTTTCTCTATGAAGGAAATTGTAGCAAAAAACATGACCAAAAATTGAATTCTTAACAATCTGTGTTTTATCTTTTAAAAGGATCTGAAACTCAACGGCGGCATAATACATTTAAGTTCTGTAATCTCCTGTTCGTTCCTTGCTATTTGCATATATCTACTTCAAATTCAAGTCAGATTTCCAAATTTCATTTGACAGCTAATTCGCAGAGAAAAGGAAATTCAAATCATTTTGTCCGAGCGTGTGAATGTACGTATCATTTTGTTTCAAACTGGTTTTCAAATCGGTTCTGGAAAATGTCTCTTTTTCTCGATTATGGTAGATATCACGAAAGGTTTCGCTCGAGATCTACAAAATGATCCTTTATCATTTTTCGTTTACCCGCAGAATGATAAAATATATTGCCTTCCAACTTCTTTGCAATTTAATTTGTATTTTGTTTACAAAATCCATAGTGCTGAAGGATATCAGGAAAAAAATCGACGGAAATTTCCTTTCACTAAAAATTTACATTTCAAATGATGCCTTAAATTGACAAGTTCAGAAGCGATTAACAGATAAATAGCATTGAAGGTCTTTGAAAACGAGGCAGATGCCCTCTAATGCGATCAGCGTTTTGGCAGACATGAAATTTTAGACATAATGAATGGACTCCACTCATTTTCAAAAGTTTTTTTCATTTCTCAGTCTTCGTATAACTGAAAACGACTACCCATTTATCAGAGGTAAGCGACATTTGAACCTCCGGATACGGAAATCATTTTTGTCGGTTTTAAAACATTTTGTAACATTATATCTGACATTAAAGGCTTTTTCATGCTATTGTTAGTTTTGCTTTTATATTTCCAGGCCATTTTAAGGATTATATTGGCTCAGACTTCAAGTTTGTAATTAATGTGTTGATTAATTCGAAGCTTCAACATCCCTCCGTTCAACCGTTTGGCCCACCCCTGGACCAAAATTGGATTTAAATGCCCACCCAAGAGCCGGTCAATTTTTTGTAAGAGGCAAGATCAGTGACCTTGGGCTTCTACAGATTGACCAACCTTTTAAAGACTAGACCTTGTAGACCTTTTCTTATGAGTCATCAGCCAGCCTAAATGAAGTCTTTACCAATAAGCACCTCCGCAGTAAGATGTAAAATACGTGTGTTTCGCTGAAAATACCGGTCACCTCCCTACCCCACCCCACCCAGGCAAAGTTCAAACTCCCCAGCCCCCGGGACAGACGACAGTCAAGTGCCTGTGGGTTGCCCGGGGGGGAATATCGGCGCTTAAGAAGTAAACTTCTAGTCAGACGGGCCAAGCAGCTGGAGAGTCTACTTGTCTCTGTCTTCGTATTCTGAGCAACCTGAAGCACTGTTTCTTTCCACTGGAGGAGTTCATTCAGTCCCGGTTAATCAACCCTTGGTTTTCCTTATCTTTCTTTACAAGTTGACCTACACACTATTTATTTTTGGAGCGAAGCATGCAGAAGAAAAGATCAATTTTGTTAATCACTCCGACTTTAAGTATGAAAATTAAACTGAAAAATCCCCTGTAGAAGATTGCGCTAAGCCTTTGTTCAGGTTGCGTTGGGGGGGGGGGGGGGGAGGGGGAGGGAGGGGGTTGATGAAAGGGTTTTAAACGTCAAGCGTCATCTCACCTTGGATTTATTTGAATTTAAATGAAGAATCACTTTTAATTCAGCCAAAGTGATTTTTTCCAAAGACATGCAAAATAAAATTTTGTGGCACTTTTCTTAAGGCGCATAACTGTTTCGATGCACTTTAAAAAACACTTATGGCACTATTAAAACACAAGTCTAGAACAACTGCTTTTGTCGATTTTAATTTTGTTGGCCTCACGCTCGCAACATCCATTAGTAATTCAATTTTAACCCTTGCCGCAACAGAGGCGCCTAGTGATTTTAAAATAAAGATTCATTTGAACATCAGGAAATTAATGAAACCCGAACAAAGGAAGATGTTAAACGGAAGATAGATCTGTTTAAATTTCACACTTTCGCCAGTCTCTTAGGTGAATATTTGCTGATTATGTGGGCGGCACCTTCTGCCCTTCGGCTTTCGACGTGACTGATCTTATCACGCCAGAAAAGTGTTTTGCCGCAAGAAGGTCTTTTTTCCTCGCTCGCAAAGAGGCATTGAATTGGGCTGGGTTTAATTTCTTAAAACAAATCCAGGTTAGTACATTTTGTAACAATTTCTGAAAAATAGATTGATGATGTTGTTATCCATGTAATTTAAGGCGTAATTTACATTTATTTTTCACTTTCTTTTATTTTTTGCTTTTACAAGAAAAAAAGTGGTACATTAAAAAATTTGTCCCACTTTTTAACGCGTTTGTTTGCTTTTTTTCCTTAAATACCCTACAACTTAAAAAAATACCAAACATGGCAGTATTTACGATGCTACAAAACCTCCACGAACTCGCTCGCCCAAGCTGATAGTGAAAAGTATCAGCCTGCCCTAAGTAAACGCGCATTCTAAATCTATTATTGTAATGGCCGTAAACTAACTTGGATCACAACAACATTTTATGAAATAACCTTGACTGAAGTATAGTTTTTCTCCCGTATAAAGAGTGCCGCGGGTATTTCTTTGAGGTAAATACAGACTTTCGATTTACATACTTTAATACGTTCACTTAATTAATTTCGTTTTCCTCCATTTTAAGCAATAATCCTCCAATGTGTACTAACATTAGATTCGCCCGTTGTAAGCTTCATGGGAATTGATTATACTGATATTTATTACTAATGAAATGATATCCTTAAATGTATACAGTTCCGGCTGGATACGATCTGTTTGAGAGGAAAAACGATTATTCATCTTGTTTTTAAGATTCGTTTAAGATATTCTGTGTGGTAATTTGTTCGAGTTAAACTTGAACCGATTTGTAATCACTTGTATGATAACAGACTGAATACAAAGTTATGTTACCAATTAATCATAATTATGAAAAAAATGAGTTATTACAAAAGAATCAATGTTGTATTTAACAGAATTATATAAAGTAAAGTAATAATTTTTTTCTAGAGTTTTATATTTGAAATTACTAAAAGGCTTCTATTTTGAAATTCTAAGTGAAAGAGTCCTTTGACGAAACATGTCTCTTTTTCGTCTAAGGGGGTTTTTCAGCTCAGTCTGTTAATTAAGAAAGAAAAAGTTCTTTAAAATACCAATTTTTCACACATATTTTAAAAATCGAACTTATTTCTCACAGAGTAGATTATGTACTAGTCTTTACATCGACATTTTAAACTTGATTTTGAAAATTAGAAATAACTAAACTCACTCATGTTTCCTCATAGAAATACCGCCAAGAGGCCATTGCGTTACTTCAAGTAACGCAATGTCTGACAGAGTCACGATTTTCATACCCACCGGCACGATGCAGACGCGCGCTTTCCGAAGTCATTCATACAACCCCCCTCCCCTAACATCCTTATCTCATCGATCCAGACGGACACTGAGTCTCCCAGCACGAGAGAAACCTTTAATACCACCTGTGATTTCGGAAAATGCCGAGTACTTCAATACGGTTCACGAACAATGCCTTGGCGAGAATCAGCCAAGTTCCAGTGAAGCTTATGATGACATTGGTAAGTAACAAAACAGCGTGACTAGATAGTCGGCTTGTAGGAGTCGCATCTGGGTTGTGCAGTGGTAACCGAAATTTTTTCTCTGTTCCGCCCTCGCTATTTCGTCTTTTTAAGACCACGACTGTTATTAGGGGAGGACAAGGAGTAAGGGAGTGGGTGGGGAAGGGGTGGATTGGTAGGGGTACGGGAGAAAGGATATGCAATGGCCAGAAGAAGAGGAGTGGGAGAGAAATTAAAAAAGGATGGTTCTTCTCTTCCCTAGATTTTAGGTTGCTGTGAAGCTGCATGCAAGTTAAAGACTTCTTAAATAACACTAGCTAATTAACTCCAACATGAAAACACAAGGCGGTAATATATCAAGATCGATGAGCGGTACATTTGTTGTTGTTTCTATTCCAGGTTGGATATCTCCGATCATAGGATTTTTAATCAGTCTCTTTCTATTTGCTTGGGCGTGCCTACTTTCAATGTCCGTAAATAGTAGAGAAGATTCATCATGATCCTTTTATCTCGCTGGTTCTTCATAATTGACATTTTAAGATGTACTGCCATCATTTTACCTGATGTGCTTAGAAAAAGACAGTATTATCATCATCATCGTCATCGTCCTCATTTTCGTCGTCAACGCCATCTTGTCGTCGTCACTGCCTTCGCTGTGTTGACAATCATTATCGATATCACCATCATCAGCCACGTCATCATTTCGGCATCATTTCAGCATCAGCATCATCATCTTCGTCATCGTTATTGTTTCTGTCGTCGTCATCCTCGTACTCATCATCACTACTATAATCCTCATAGTAACATCGATATGCATACTTGTTGACATGCGTTATATCGTTAAAAAATAAATGAATAAAACAAACAAAACAAAACGAAAAAAAAACAACATTTGCGTTACAGATGATATTCGGTTCACAGATACTTCGCAGTCAAGATCGATACCGCGACATTTATCTCGGTTTATATCTTTTTAAATGGTGCATACTCAATCAGCAGTCATGAGCAGTGTTTAAGACTTTCAATATTCTGGATTTTTTGGAGAAGAGAGTTCTGTTACCTTATACTTTTTAACGCGTTATTGTATTTGTATCACACAATTGACCACTTTCAAAAATGGCTGCCGAATTAATATTCTTTTGTTTAAATTTAAATTAGCCTTTCTGGCCTCGCTTGAGATGATGTATTCTTTTGAATTTTGTACTGGAAAACGAGGCCAGAAAGGCTAATTTAAATTTAAACAAAAGAATATTAATCCGGCAGCCATTTATGAAAGTGGTCAATGCGGTTTTTCTTTCTGTATAACAAAAGAAACGAAATTGGACAGCAACAGAGGATAAATCATTTGCGCTATATAAAGAAATCATCGATTGATAGCCGTAACTTATTAAGTCTCATTGTTGTTACGACTGGAGTAACAAGAGATCTGCAAGAGGTCTTTGAGGTTTCTGGCTTATTCTCGTTCCAGATCTCCTTCAGAACTCCTGCACGCTCAATTCCCTGGCTGCTAGAAGCTCAAAGCTACTTACACGCTTCTGGGGAATTATTCTAAAGCAACTTACGCCACTGTTTTTAACCATATCGATGAGTTAAAAAAAACCCAGACCTGATAATCGCATTTTTCCGTGTGAAGTTGGTTAACATGGTCTTACTCTGACTTCCCATTGGCCTGATTATTTTTAACATTTAAGTTCGTTCATTTGGCAAATGAGATTACTTCCCTCGATGGAGAAGTGCTCTAACTGAATTCGAAAAGATCACGAGAAGCTCACTGGCATTCTAACAGACAATGACACAGGCAGCGTTAAAAGTGTGGATCTCTGCACGATTTACCAAGAGGAGACTGAAGGAGAAAGAGCTTGCATAAAGTTGCCATAGTGCATCACAATACCAAAAAATTTGAGAGAAAAATAGTGACATACAGTTCAGCAAATAAATAGAAACAATTGAAGTAGTTCAACTCTAATCAGTTTATTCACCGTAGTTAGATGAGCATGCATAAGATCTCATCGTAGACATGCATATATGATATCCCTTTCAACCCGACACCGATAGCTTCTGTCATGATAACACTAACAATTTCTGTTGATTGCATTCCAGCATTTGTCCAAATGTCCGAAAAAAATTGTTAGAGATGTAGGGAAAGATTAGATAATACTTTCAGGGAATATATGGACCTGAAATTAAAAAAAAAAAGAAATGAAAAAGAATCAGTGAAACTTTTAAAGCTTGTTGGTTAATTGGTTTTTTGTTATAAGAAAAATACTAGATTTAAAATGGGATTCGATTCAGATAGCATCATCATTCGTCACAAAAATCTTTTGAATCAGTGGCGTTTAAACGTCCTTTAGTTAAAACTAAACAACATCCACTAAACTTCAAACCTAAATAAACAAGAGGAATTTATCACCGAGGTCGAATTCGCGTATCATTGTTTAAAACTAACTAACCCATGCAGATATGACAACTAGCCTTGCATTCCAGGCCCTTCCGTCACTTCTTAACGTCTTCATATCAAACTTCTGTAACTTAAGGTCACCGTCTATGCAGAGAAAGAAAGACTTAGATGAACCACTAAAAAAGTTATGTTTCGTGATCTACCACGATACTCCAACTTTCCGATTCATGATTAAGTAAAATAGTGCATCAGGAGAAAACAAAACGAAACATTAAACAAAACCGAAAAGGAACTTTTCCTTTTTAAAGAGGCAACATAACTCAGTGCAAAATTGATATAAAAATATTTCGTCTTCATCTCGTGACATCTTTTGTGAAGATTAAGATAAAAGTTTTTTTTAGGAAAGGGGGATCCAAGGACTTAAAACGTTCTCGAAGACTATGCGAGCGTTCGAGTGCGTCTACCTAAAGTTCATATAACTTCTTTGAACAATTCAAGTGTTACACACCGAAAGCTGATCGAACAGATATTTAAGTAGATGTGCAGTTAATGACATACCGCTGCTTTCAGGTTTGCGGGACTGTCCTAGATAATGGGGGAAACTCGATTCATTTATAAAGAGTTAATTTAGTTAAATATAATGTCACAGGCAAATGGCACCCTAGTCATGACGTCGCCTACTGGTACCACTTAAATGACATACTTATCGCGATATGATAAGCCAAATGAACTCCGGGAAATACTACGGTATTCTTCAGCATGCAAGCATTGTTGGTATTTGATACGAGCCTGATCCTATCATTGTGTTTAACTCGCAAGATTAGCCATCTCGAGAAGGAATGAAACACATTGCCTCTATAGAATGATTGATTGAAATTCATGGTATACTTGTAGGGTATAAATGGTGAATCGTAACATTCTGTGTGGCTAAGTAATCTTCATGTATTTAAATTAAGAAAAAGTTAAGCAGCAATGCAATCATTGTAAAAGGAAAATTTAATTAACAACAACAGCTCACAAAACCGGAACTGGTGGAATTAAATTGAAAAGTTAGTAATTTGAATCGAAGTAAGTCACCTGCCATCAAGGATATTGATTTTTTGTGAGTAGGTACACCGAGTTTGTTTTTATAGTAATTATGAAAAGTTCCAATGACGGTTGGCTGATGGGATCCTTTGGACGATATTAGTGTTGGGTGTGAATCGCTTTCGCAATAAACTCCGTCGAAAGAAGATCTGAAAGTGGTTCTTCTTGAATGGGCTTTGTCGAGCTTTGACTTAAAAAAAGCAAACGTTTGCAAAAATTCGAGCTATAAAATTACAACTTATTTACCTTCGGTAACGCAGAGAGAACATCCACTCGCTTTGCAAAATCTTTTCACTTTTTTTATCCCTCTCCTATCATAATTCTCACATGAATTTATGGAGAAATTTATAATCATAAAGGCATAATATTTTCATGGTATGTTTTTCTGATTCCTAAACTTTCCATTAGAAGACACTTATCTCATGAAGGTGAAGTGGATTTGTTTACACAATTCTCGTTTTCATCTTTTGCTACAGCTATATACATCCGAATCACGTAGACATTTTCATAGTGACGAGCCAAATAGAAATAATTCGTAGCTTTTGAGAATTCTCAGAGTCGACTAGATCGCTTGAAGAATATAATAAACAAACAGTTTGCGATGGAAATTTTGCAATGTAAATCGGAAGTATAATGGTTGATAGCAACAGTTTTCTTTGTGAGGATAAACTTCAACATTTTATTCGACATGTATCTTATCTCTTTTTATCCATTTAAACTCTTCTGCGAAATGTTTAGATTTAATGGGGTTTACCATTAGCCGGAAAACGGCAAAAATATTGAGCATTCAGGCGTAAAAATTTACAAATTGTAACGTTTGCCGTCAAAAATTGTTAACCAGTAAAATTTCTTTAAATCGCATCAGAAAAAAATTATTAGCCGTTAAAATGGCCAAATTTTTGAATCGTTAGCCGTTGGAACCATCACTCCATGGAGGAATTCTCCCTACCCCTCTCCCTTAAAGGGAAAGCATCATCTTCCGTCACGATTTTTCCTATATGTTAAGGTTTCGTTCCAAACGTGACCAATGTCTACGTTTTGATATATTTCCAAATTCAGTAACCTGATTCACCTGAGGAAGGAGGAGGCTTTGATTTACCGCCTGGAATGAAATACAAAAGGAGAAATAGATTAAGCACAGCAAGTTGAAAATAACGATGTTGAAGATCAGGAACCCCTCGGCTGAGATTTGGCAAATAAATGCTATCCACAAAAGTACCACGAAAAAAAAGTGACTAAACAAAATCCTTAAAATAGTATGATTTCTACTGCGGAGTCAGTCTGAAATATGTACATCAAAGCAGAAAAAGTAAAAACAGCACCTTAAACCAGTAAGATTTCCCTTTCTCACCTCAAACTTAACGTTCGAATTACGTGTTCAAAAGTAGCACGTGGCAACTAAGCGACGTGCACAAATATGTTCAAGGCGACTTGTCGATAAACTACGTCATCTTCCAGACCATCTTTTGGCAACCACAATCTAGCAGTAATTTACAATATATCCAAATTACTGTTAACATAATAACTTGGATATATCAACAAAGTTGAAATGGTAAATTGGCCACCGTAACGATTACAAAAGCTGACGTTTCGAGCGTTAGCCCTTCGTCAGAGCGAAACTTCGTCATTCGCTCCGACGAAGGGCTAACGCTCGAAACGTCAGCTTTTGTAATCGTGCAGGTGGCCAATTTACCATTTCAACTTTGTTGATATATCCAAATTATTTCGTTAACCCACCGACGCAGCCCCAAACAGTTTCTTTAGAAACTATCAGCCTTTACTGTTAACATAATTTGGTTTTATGAACTGGGATGATAATGTAAATTTGCCGCCATAAAAGGTTTCACAGCTGACATTAGCCCTCGCTAGAAACGTCAGCTTTAAAATTAATTACGGTCACGTGGCCAATTTACACTATTGTTACATACATTTTGAAATCACTGGTGGTCCCTGTAATCTGATTGGCTCTAATTGGTGCGATTTATTCACAAATCGCATCATTTTTTGCTCTAAATCGCACATTTTACGCTTGACTGAGTTTTTGACACATGACGTCAAAGTCTTTCTGTTTTGCATACAAAATAAGATGTAAAAGCATTTCCGGTTCCGCTTTTTATTTAAAAACCGACTCAGTACTACATCAATAAAATATTTGAATTGACCAAGTCCTGTATTCGGGCGATTTCAAAATGGTCAAAAAGATACTTTTGCTATTTATGAAAATTATGCAAATGAGCTTTAACAAAGTGCCAAGTGAATTTGTGAAGCTCGTTTCGCAACACTTTTTCTATTCCAGCTATAAACCACTACGCAGTTGTATAAGCCCAGGGCTTAAACAGCTTCAACGGTAGCAAAGGAGGGTTCCCATTTCCGTTGCAGGGATATATTTTGGAAAAATTCACGCGTAACGTATGTAAAAGTGAAGATTTCAGGTATTTCTTTGCGCATACAAAGTTGCCGGCAAATCTTGAGGTTTTCCGCACGAGCAGAAAGAAAAACTCACAGGTCACGAATATATTTCACACTGCTTCATAAATTCTTGAATCACAGTCGCCTTTGAAAGATTCACTCCCAACATATCACAAGAATATAAACAAACATTCCCTTGTACATTTCCATTTTGGCCAAAATCACGCGTCACGTATAAATGCTTTGCTTCCTTCAACTTCACCTTACGTCGATGGCGTCTTAAAAGTCAGCCTGCATACAAGTTTAGCTCAACAGTTACGTGTCAATCTCCTCGAACTGAGTTTAGTCATCCATGTCGCCTAATGTTTCATTTTCACCTCTGTCAGCCTTGAAGAGCGATTCCCTCTACTTTAGGAAAATTCTCTGCACCATGAAATGGACACGCAATGGCGTGACGTACTTCTTGTAAGGCTGGTGATGTAATGGTGACTCATAATGTATCCAAAATAGACATGAGCTATTGATTCTTATTCTAAAGATGGCTGCTTCACTTAATAAAACAACAAAGTGTACAAAGTTAAAGTCGTGGTGAGTAAGATGTTTGACTATTATATTGTTGATTATTTGAACGCGCTATATTATCAATTTTTAACAATTATCAAATGGTAAACACCACCGCGTACACTATTAAGTTATGGATGCACGCGGGAGGTTGCTAAGCACGAAAGAAGCGTGACTCTGGCTTCTTGAGGTTAGCTTGCTTAGCAAACCTCCCAAGTGCATCCATAACTCAATAGTATACGTTGTGGTGTTCACCATTTGTTTTATAACATAACATTGATACATTGTAGCTAAAGAGTTCCCTTTTATGTAACAAATCTTACGCGACCAGAAAAAACAAGCGTGCACGGAAAAATAGTCTTTGCATTTGCCCACGTCAGCAGCGTGCACCCATGGGGCAAATGGGGGACGTTAAATTGACCAATCAGAGCGCGCGCTTTACTTTGGTTATGTTATAATACATATTTCAACGTCTTTGTAATTAGAGCTACCCTTACATAGATCATTGATGAATTGGTATTATCAGTTACACTAGAAGAGAGTAGTTCTGCATAATTTACCGTTATCATTAAGATCAATTCTAGTTCACAAGGTGAAAAAAAATCGCTGCATATATAGTAAGAATCAGAGGGCATTTAACTCAGTAGTTCTGCCATGTTGAGTCAAGTTTGTTTCAAAAACGCTCTGAAAAGTTTTAATTTTACACTCTGTGTCAGTTATCTGTGGCGAAACCGTGGCAATGCTCAGATTCAGAAAGACGGAAACCGTAAGGCAAAATATGGCCATTTGAAATTGACATGTTTCTTTTCTACTTGATGAAAGTGTTCAACACATGAGTAGCCAATCTTCTTCTTATAAAATATCTTTTCGATCACGTCTAGCCGGTTGATGCCTACGCTGTCATGTGAAGCTTAACGGTTTTCAGAATTCGTGGTAGCGCCGGGTACATACAATTGCATACTGCTGTTAAATTTCATATTAATGAGTTCAAGGCGTTTGATTTACGAGAAAGATGGAGAGCGTTTGATGTTAGATTTCCTTAACGGCAATTTTTCTTGTTCCAAATTAATCTTAATCTTTACACAATCAGTATCCGTTGTTCCCTCTTTGGTTAATATATCTATTTTTTGTATCAAACAATTTGTCACTTCTTTCTTACAATAGCTTTTTGCATTTATCTTTGTTTTGCAGAGATAGTTTTATTTCAGTTTCTTGGTATTGGTTTCATTAGTCACACGATCAGAATATTAAACACGACACTTTTCTATATTAGAGGGTAAGCAGTAAAAGGTATGAATTTAGAAACAATCTCTTCCCGGCCCGCTTTACAAAACTGAAATGTTTTGCACTAAACTTTCGATGGCAGGGGAAATAATCTCAGATTTTGGTAAAGGTTTTTCAACTTGAAATTGTCTATAAAATAAAACAGTTTATCCAACATTAAGCCTTTGTCTTCCATGTTCTAATTACTAACTCTCCTTCTTAACTGCTTTACTGTTATTGTCAACGATTCAAGAAAATATGGTATTACATAAAAAAACGCCGTCCAGCTGATATTTTTCGTTATTCTCCCAAAATGATAAAATTTCGTTGTGACGAGAAGTCATTAGTTAACCAGTTTTTATTTTTTAAGTACGTGTCAGTCTGGAAATGACAGAGTGAAATTAAACATGCAATATTTTCTGTAATTGTACGGGAAAGCTGTATAGGGTTTCCGATTTAGATTTTCATGATTTTGTTTTTGCACTTACTATTGTCATTCATCTTCATTTTGCAGGGAAAACGCTCTTTCAGTTTCTTGTTTTTCTTGGTTTCTTCAGTGATAAGTTCAGAATACTAAAAACGACATGCTTCCTTGTTCAAGGGTAAGCAGCAGCCAAAATAATATAAAATTAAACTTACTTTCCTTTCCGTTTTCGAGGAGGTTTTTCGCCACCTAAAATCAGGCACAACAGAAATCAAATTCAAAAACAGAAAATTCGGTTGAAAACGTTGAAACCACAAAAATGCGCAATGCACCTTTTGGCGAAAATGGAAAGTCGCGTTTTAGATTTACTTTTTCAGTGATTTTTTCAACCAATCAAACTCATCACTTTGTTCTCACACGTGCATCTTGCATTTATCTTTTTTTCTGCTGTCGGTCTCATCTCATGAACAATCATGACTCTGAACAACCCACGTTAATTTTTCAAAGGTTAGTTGCTAAAAAAACTAATCTGGATTATGATTATTCTTTTCCTGCTTAACAAAAAAAACATATTTTGAAACAAACTTGGGAAAATCAATAAAGGAAGAATTATTGTAATTTCAAACACGAAAAATGTTAAGAGCAAATCCGTGCAAAAATCAAACATTGCATGGCAAAGTTAAAATATTAAAATTCGCTTTTCTTTTGCATACAAGTAACCTTTAGGAAGTATACAATTGCTGTGCAGTTTTTTCCTTGAAAACATTATTTGCTTCCGAAAAAACGAAAACGTTTCGTTTTCAGTCCCTAGATCGATTTGGCGACACCGAACAGGTTTAAAATAGGTTATGATTCACTCGACTCGCGTATCAAAACAACTGCGCTAGAAAAAGCCATCATAGTTCCAAGTTGTTGTACAACTTATCATAGTCTAAACACCGTGATTTCATAAAGATTAGATTAATTCCAGTATTCAAGAGAAGTTAAAAGCTTCTGGC
>NC_142532.1:7802378-7804878 GCF_964205215.1 Stylophora pistillata
ATTAACAGATAGCGCAAAGTAGTTAAGGTACCGCGTTTACATGCGAGATAAATGCAAAAACAAGTATTAATGTCCTTTCCTGTCTTTTTCTCTGCAGGCATGTGTCGTATAACGTTTACATTATTCAGGTACAAAAGAATGAATGTTTCGTTCTGAGATGTAAACCCCAATCAACTTATTCAAAAATTACTCGTTTCGAATAAATTTTACTCTAGTGTCATGTGGCAACTGGGATGAACTCGTTCCTGAACAAAACTCATTCCGATATCATGTAACATTTTATTCCTAGAGCATCACGCTTTGATCTCCTGTCTGCATACTATACATTTCAATAGCGTTGAAGCAACAACCCGCTTTTAACTGATTCGCTGCCACTGAAACAACGACTGGTGATCACAAAAAGCACACATTCTAATATTTTCAATTCAACATAAACAATTTATACAACGTAAATATTCATTTGTGTCGGTATCAATCATTGCGTGACAAGCTTATAATATAAATGGGGGAGGGAGGAAAAAAACGCAAAACCTGAGCTTCTGCTGGAAAAAAGTAATACCCATACGTAATATAATAGTCGAAACAGCTAATAAAATCATAATTAAACAAGGTAAGAGAGTTATTTTTTAACAAATTGTTGTGATTTATGCCAGTAAACGGTGGCGACAAGTAGGCACACCATGTATATTTCATGGACGCTAGCAAGTAAATTTTGCTCGAATTTAAGTTCGTCAAGATAGAACAACACAAATTCACAAGAAAATTTTTACATTAACTTTATAACCATCCTTTTGTCTTTTAAGAGCGAGAAGCTCAGTAGATTCTGTCATATCGGTCATTGCTAAAACTGTCTTTGTTTTGATGCTACTTTTCGACATAAGAAAAGTATAAAGGCTGATAGTTTCTAAAGAAACTGTTTGAGGCTGCGTCGGTGGGGGTAACGAAATAATTTGGATATATCAACAAAGTTGAAATGGTAAATTGGCCACCGTAACTTTTACAAAAGCTGACGTTTCGAGCGTTAGCCCTTCGTCGGAGCGAATAGAGGAATTGTGGGTTGTGTGTGTTTTTAAAGGCAGAAAATGGAGCTACGTTATTGGTGGGAACATGGCAACGAGAAAAACAAGAATAAATTAGTGGAATGAAAAGCGTTCGTTGATCCCTGTGGGATTTAGACTGCCTGTTTGAAAGATGAGCTTTTGTTCAAGAGTTTTACGGCATAAGAAAAGTATGTCGGACAAAAATATTCACCAAAAAGTGAATATTTCTTTGCCAGCTTCAATAATGACAGAGGATTAAGTTTAGATGATAAAGCAAAGGATTATGTTTACAGAAGTACCGGAGGTCGGGTTTATTCGTTACACTAGGTCACACAACTCGGGTAATATTCACGGTGAAAATTTGCATATTTGAGCGGTCCAACGAAAAAAATCATTTCTCGAAAACTAAAATATATTTTCACAAAAAAACTGCACCACAATTATTAGGACATAATGGGCTACAAAATATGAAAGTAGGAGAGACTTGCCACTATATTTCAAATTTGTTCGATGGATGCTGACATCCTCTCTTAAGTTCTGGATGGTGTTTTCCAAGGCTAATACAACGTCAACGGTAGCAAAGGAGGGTTGACAGTAATACTCACTTGTCACTATGGGCATGAGCAGTTTAAATTGTGCAATGGCAGAGAACGAAGTATTGAGTTTAATGTGTTTCTGACAATCAGTTCTTCCCCACTAATAAGTACTTAAGTGCATTGGGCGTTTTGTCTGGGCAGTTCAAGGTTTCTGCAGCAATGGACGCACATACTTCTATATTAAATTTATGTGACGGTCATTTCCGTGTGTATATACAAGATTGGTCACTGGAAATTATGGAAATCAAGTCTCCAAAATATTGTACAAACCGGGACCATGAGGGCGGGGATTGTACCAACATACTTTCCCTATGGGCGGGCTAGTGTACACAAATGTAACAGCGTCAAATTGTTACAATCCCCGCTATGTCCCGCGGGTCGGGGGGCCGGGGTTTCAATTGACTGGAGCATAAGCGTGTTTGAGCCAAACACTAGAGCCCTCAAAATGACCAATTTTGCAATTTTTTTTGCAATTTGTCCCAAGTGTCTTCAGCACCCATCATTTTCCCCAAATTGATTTTATAATGTTTAGAAACCTCAATATCCGTGTAATCTCTGCTGCTAATTTGGCTGATGTGGAAAGAGTACTTTCGGAGAAATTACGAATATGGTTGCGTTTGTTTTTCCTGCTTGTCTAAATGGCTGACAGGGAACATAGTAAGACGAGCATTTTTCTCTTGTTTATAGAACCCAAAATATTTTAACGGCAAAGAGTGGCTCTACCATCTGTACGAATTTCAGTTGAATTGGTTCACATGCATCCGAAAACCAGACTTGTTTACTTTTACTTTTTGAGATTGGAACTTTTGCTCAAAACATGGTCCTGAGGCCGACGTCATCTAGTGCGGTTACCATAGCAACGAT